>NC_056736.1:338457747-338538778 GCF_019279795.1 Protopterus annectens
CTCCCAGAACTATGAATTGGACAAATTTTGCACAAGGACTCCCCACAAACAAGCTTGGAAAGTGGATACTCTGTCCTTCAGCTGGAAAAACTTATTAGTTTATGCCTTTCCTCCTCTGCTCTCCAAAGTACTACTAAAGATCAAACAAGACAAACCAAGGACGATTTTGATTGCACCAGACTGAGGAAGAGCTGGTACCCCCTCTTCCTCAGTGTCACTGTTAGCCCCATGGCACCTGCCTCAGACTCCTACTCTATCGTCTCAGCAGGTGAACCAGATCCTGCACCCTTAGCTTCAAACACTGAACCTAGCAGCCTGGCTAATTACCTAATCTCTCATTTACCATCCCTCAGTAAACCGGTAATGGATATCATCTTAGAGACAAGGAGGCCAAGTACTAGAAAATCTTATCCTGAAAAATGGAAAAGATTTTGTGCCTGGAGCCAGTCTCAAGGGATAAGCACAGCAGTGCCCAATTTACCTCCGATTTTACAATACTTAACTGAGATGCTTTACAAGGGCCTGTCTTTCTCCTCCAAAATTCACGCTTCAGCCATTTCAGCTCATTATAACACAGAACCTCCCCTCTTCTCTCATCCACTGCTGAAGCAGTTCCTCAGAGGGGCCAAAAATGTACGACCGCCCAAGAGAGCTCTAACTCTAGCCTGAGACCTTAACTTTGGAGAAACACACACTGCCTTTTTTCGAGCCAGCTGCTACTGCAGACTTAAAGTTCCTTTCTTGGAAAACAGCTTTCCTTTTAGCAATCACTTCAGCAAGAAGGGTATCTGAATTGCATGCCATCATGGCAGTGGAACCTTTCATTATCTTTCATGCGGACAGGGTGTCCCTCAGGATACACTAGACAATCTCGACGTTCTGAAATCTCAAATTTCAGTACGTCGAGACTGAATAGTGGAAAGTGCAGTTACTCGAAACTACACTATGCCAAATGCGGAAGTGTCGAATACGCCAATGTTGAATCCGCCGCTATCATGGTGTTGCTTTTGTTACATATGGTGCAGTTTGTGGACTTATGAGGTTTCAGGTAAGTGTTGTGTTAGAGGTTATTGGGTAGGGATTTTAGTGTGTGTGTGTGGGCGCACTCGTGCGCGCTGTGGTTTTTGTGTTTAGTGTGACCTTCTAGTTAGAATATATAAGTAGGAGGGTGCCGGGGTGCTTGCCCCCCTGCTTATAGGTAGGCTAGGTGTGTTTGTTTAGCTAGGTGTATGTGCATCTGTCTTGGGGGGGGGGGGGGTGGTCGTGATTGTGGGTTTTTGACTATTCAGTCTTGAAATACTGAAATTCGACATTTCAGTACTTCGAGGTTGTATAGTGAATCCGTCCCTCAGGACCAATCCCTCCTTCATGCCCAAGGTGGCATCCAGTGTGGCCCTTAATCAATCCATTCATTTACCAACCTTCTTTCCTAATCCGCAGAATAAAGGGGAAACTGGTACGGCACTCCTTAGATGTGCACAGACAGCTTAGATTCTACTTGGACAGGACTAAAATTCAAACAAAATCTGACCCAACTGCTGATGGCATTTGCTGCAGGGGCTGAGGGGAAGGCTATTTCAAAGCAATCCATTTCCAAATGGCTAGGCCATTGCATTCATTTCTGCTACAAGCACCATGGAAAACCTATCCCACAGGGGATGAGACCCCACTCAACCAGGACCGGATCTACCTCTACAGCCTTTCTCAGAGGCATCCCTTCCAGGGACATCCTAGAAGCTGCTACCTGGAGTTCTGTGCATACTTTCACCAAGCATTACCATCTGCCAATTTTCTCTAAATCCAGAGCTGGCTTTGCCACTGCAGTCTTGCAGGGCCTTATAGCTGGTTCTAATGCTGTCTAAATTCCTCTTCCCATCCTTAGCTTTGGGGAATCTACCCAAATGTAATGACTGCAGCAGGGAAACACGAAGAACATAGTACAGTTGTGTACACTTACCATAAATGTAGGTGTTTGAGTATATTCACTGTTGCAGTCCTGGTTACCCTCTCTCCAGCACCCTTACTTCTTTTGGCTATACATCTTCTCTCCTTTACTATGCTCAAAGGCTTTTTGGTCTATTTGCTTTTTTGTTGGAGGTGTAACCTTGTATATCTATAGATCTAATCGCTTCCCATTAGGGGGGCACCTGACATCTGGGGCAAGAATTATGTAATGGCGTCGTCTGCATGTTTTATACCCCTGACAGCCTGACGTCACACGGAAGAAGGGACAGCAACCGGCGCATGACCCAAGACTTCGTTAATCAGGCCGACTGAGGGCTACTGCAAGCAGATAACCCTAATGTGATGACTGCAACAGTGAATGCACTCGAACATCTACATTTATGTTAAGTGTACACAACTGTACTTTCCTTCATCTCCCAGTATGAGAGACTATGAAAGGTGACTGATGGGTACTGCACATAACAAGAGACGCATTATCTTTATTCTCCCCTGCCTGACAACACTGTCTCCCCCTACCCAATGTGTGTAGTGCCATCAAAAATGGTACTGCAAATCAGGGTATTGAGCCAGGTCTTACAGAACTATTCGGGCAGGTATCTCCATATCAGAGAGAAGATTTCCAGCTGTTCTTTAATGCCAAAAAAAAGACCTCATGCCCATTTTAGACTTGAGCAGCTTCAGCCACTTTGTAACAAAAATTCCAGGTAGTTGTGTACCAAAAGAAAAATTCCAGGTAGTCACAATGCAGCTTGTCCTTTCATTTTTGCTAGTCAAAATGTCATTGGATGCACAACCAAGCACCACAGCTGGTATATTTTACAGGAGTAGAACTTCATTTGTGTCTCCATTTTGTCAGCATCCTAACATCTTAAACTTTTTCCTTCATTTGGGCTGTTTGGTTTCCTGTTTCTCTGTTTTGGAGGCAGTTGAATGCTGTTTGGAATTCTTTCCAACTGTTGCATGTTGAAGGCTTTTTAAAGGTCTGATAACATGTTTTAGCCACACCAAGTAGTATTTTGAAAGAATTTTAAAATGTATATACCGCTTGCTTTCTGTCTAGTGATGGATGGCTACTCATTCCACATTAGACAGGGCAAGATTTTACGGTTGTAGTGATTTATAGATGCAGGTCATACATGTTCTTTGCAACTTAGAACTGGAGACATTGTGTTTGTAGCAGTCTTAGTTTGAGTGGTAAATAGGAGACCCGCTGTTTTGTGCAGGTGCTTTGAGATTTTGGAACTGTCATGAGAGGACTGTCAGGTTATATTTGCGCCCACTGCAGAGGCTGTCCTGAATTCGGCCAATATGGCAAGTACTTGCACAGCAGTCCTTAAATAGCTTACATAATTTTATTTACCCAAACTTGAGAATAAGTCTTGAACTTGATAGTGAGATATTTAAACTGATTGACAGACAGCAGTGCTGTCTTTGAGTCTGGACTTTGCTCTGTAGTGCTGGTGAAGAGCAGTTAAAATAGTTGTCATTCCCCTGTTTACACTCGGACCCCATTTGTAGTGTGGTAAATCTATTATAGCTGCTTGAAAGTTTTTTAAGTAAATCCTCAAGGATAGTAAGTGTTTTTGTAAAAATGCCCAGTATTATTTGTTCCAGGTTTGAAATGCATGATTCGTTATATAAGGGTGCTTCACTGGCATATAATGTTTAACCACTTTGTAAATTGCCTTATAGCTCTCACCTGAAATATAAAATGGAAGTTTTATTTCCAGACCGACATTTGTAGCCATTCCTATACAGCTAGGCATTAATGTACTTCAGAGGGTTATCGCAGTTGTAACAACTTTAATGTTTAATATGCATGCTTTCTTATCCTGTCTCTGGTTGTTTAAAGTATCTTTTAATATCTATCCTCTTTCAGATGGAAAAAGTCAAAAGTCACTATGATGCAAAGAAGGAGCAGCTTGACTCTGTGCAAGAAGAGCTAAATGCTTTGAAGAAGGATAGCACTGCACTGAAATCTGACAGGGACAAACTTGACAAACAGTTACAGCATATGATATTACAAGCAAAAGAAGTAGAAGCTACCAACAAAAACCTGTCCGCAAAGGTCCGCACACTGGAAGTGCAGGTAATCTTGTATTTCCAAAGGGCTGTTAACTGACAATTCATATTCACATTGGTAAAGTAGCAGTAATTGTAAGGCAGTAATGCTAGAAAGAGTTGCAGTGAACACTTCACCAAAAAATACTAACTTCCTTGGGCAAATGAGTGCAGTACCCATAGTATTGCCACCTCATTGTTGTACATCTACCAATTGATGCTTCAGTCTGTTGTGTAACAAATTGTTGCTCTGAGAAGTGTAACAAGCATGGACTCCAGTGTTGACATATTACCATATCCATCTAGTAAACTCGTAACTACATTGAATATGCAGGGAATATTTAAGAACAAATACTTTTTGTGGAATAGCAGGTGCAGAAAGATTTTTCCCACATATGGAAAAGAAGATATTTTTCAGTCAATAAGTAGATGTAGACTAAATTTAAGTGGTCAGCTAATGCTGAGTTTAAGTACAGTGCATATGCACGTCTAGCATGGGTACCCTAAGGATTTTTTTAGTTAATGTTTTGCACATTTGTATATGTTGTTGTATGTCTTTTTCCTTTTTACATAGACCATGTACATTTTTTGTAGTCTTTATTTTTGTACACCTGTTTCAAAACTGTTATCCTTGTTTTTTCTTTATTAATTCCCTTCCTTCTCTGTCTACCCCAATTTTCCCATCCTTTTTTTACTGTACATCATCTTCCTCCTTACCTCTTGGCATTTTCTTCCTTTTAGGACCTCTGGCTGTCATTCTAGCATATGTACTGCAACCATATATATGTGCTGTCCAGAGTTTTGCCTCATTGTTGGGCTGTTCCTCAGAACATGTTTCTGGCAAATCACTGAGGATTGAAGTCACTAAGTAATGACATACATTTTGAGTTTCAGACTTCTTCAGAAAATGCATACTAGCACAAATCCTGTTACTGGTTGAATTTGTAAGAACAGTATTTAAAAATCTGTCTCTCTTTTTTTTTTCTCTAATTTTGGGCCTTTGCACCCCCCCCCCCCCCCCAGTTGCTATTTCAGGATTTATCCAGGTTTCTCATGCTAATAGGTTGAGGTATGATTGTAACCCATTGGTCCCCTTAATTTTTCTAAACCCAGTGATTCAGCTCAACTTTCAAGGACTGTTAGTTGACTAGTAGTTGAACTTGCCCAGGGATCCTTTAAAGCTTCAACATGGACCAAAGGCAGTACGTAAGCAGAGATATTACATAATCAGAAATAAGTTAAACACTAAGCTGTAAAAAAAAAAAAAAAAGTAGCAGTACAGGATTTGTGTATTATTCCATTACCAGATGGCTAGGTATTTTGCAATTCAGGGGGTTGTTAAACAGTTCTGGTTTTCAGTAATTCCAGTTGATTACAGAAGGAAATCTAACAAATTTCATATTTTATGATCACATCACCTTTTGTTTACTGACAGGGGCTAGACAGTGTTGATGGCCTCTTAAAATGCTGGAGGGAAAAGAGTAAAGTGAACCATGCAGTTAGAACCCTTATGCCATGTACAAAATAAATTTCCCTTATGTACTTGCCATTGTATTAGAAGCAGTCTTGCTGCAAGCATTTTAAACAAAAAGATGAATTAGAAAGATTAATGAACTGGTAACAGTGGTGGAGGTAGGATGTCAAGCAGGGGCTGCAATGTCTTTCCCAGCCAAGAGGGTACCTACCAATTTTTAATACATTCTCACCCTTCTCTTTGCCCTAGCTTCTGTGAAAGTGTCTCCTTTTGTAGTTCTCATTGATTCAGAATGAACTTGGACCATTGGGGTGAGAGAGCTTGTAAGCCTGAAATAGAATAGATTTAAAGGCCACCTATTTGTTCATGGGAATGCTTTGCATCTCTCCAGATTAGTTTGGCAGAGCCAAGTCATGTGACCCTAACTGGAGGAAAAGTTCCTTTTTCAGAGTAAGAGTGAGGGTTCTGTTGTGCTTCAGTCTTTTCTTAGTTGCCCTGAAAAGACGTGCTTTGGTGGCTCATTGTAGATGTCTTAAAATAGAACAGGTTTATGGTGGTTATGAAATTCAGGGTGCTCGCTCTCCAGCCCATTCTGTCCGTTCTTCACTTAAGGTCACTCTGGACTGAAGGATGCCTACCTGTATGTCCCCATATTCAAGGAATATAGGACAAGTTTCTATTCCCTGATGGTATGAGAACATGTGCACAGTCACCTTCTTGCCCTTTGGGCTTTCCACTGTAAATGGTTATTTGCAGAGTGCTTGTCTTTGACCATCTCAGGGTATGGGGCATCCAGTTATCCAAACCCAGATGACCATCTTATTTAGATGAACTACCAGAAGGAATTTAGCAAGACCTTGAGTTAAACTCTCCAATGTTTCACTAGACTATTTTTTTTTTTTCATTCTTATGAAGTTCATGGGCCGTCCTGTGTCTCCTGTAAAACCTTCTGGCAAGCCCCTGCCTTCATTATCTGTTTAACACATTCTCAACTGTTGAAGTTTTTGTGGAAGCTTAGTAACGTTAAGAAAGCTTCATTGTCTTATCCTTAAAATACTGTGGCAATGTCACAGCTGCATGTGAGAGAAGTAGCACTTTTTAGGGTTTTTTCTACTTATTTGTTTGATAGTCATTAGCCATGTGGCAGCTAGCAGGTAATTCAGCCTTTAGTCACTCAATTAACTTGACAGAGTTCTTGGCCTGTGTGTTTTTTTTTTTTTTTTTTTTTTCCTCTCTTAACAGACAAGGGTTTCTACCTTTGGGACATTTTCCCTACCTCCAACACTTGTCTTGATTTTGTTCAGTTGCATATCTGTCTTCTCTGGACCCTGGACGTGATGGACTGGTCACCAAAGGAGCTTTATCTCCGTGGCAACAATGAGAATTTCGGCTAGCTTGAGCTCTTCCCTTGTTCCATAATACAGTGATGTCCTTCCATGTCACTGTTGCAGTATTCCTTACTGTAGGGATCCCCTGCCAAGGGTAGCCTGATGTCCAGCCAGTATACCAACCCTTAGGTGGTTATAGGAATGTTGTACGTCACATGTATATCCCCCAACAGAGTAGGAAATATAGGTGACGTACACTTGTACATTCCTCAGAACGTTACTGCTAGTCCGAAAAAAACATCTTCATTTGTCAGTTTGTAAGCTACTTCATTTGCTGGTGACCAAACAGTTTCAGGTAAGTGTCCCATTGGAGTTTTTCTAATCTTGCCTTTTTCATTTTTCTTCTAAGGTTACATGTCATCCAAAGAAAGAATGCCAATGTGGGAGACAGATTCCCTCATAAGGACCATCATGAGGAGTGTTTGTTTTGCTTAGGTCCTTCTCGTGATCATATGTCATGCCCTGTTTGTCAGGCGTTTGTCCCTAAAACTCTTCATAGTCCTTTTGCCTCCTTATCCATTTACCTGGAAAACCAGTGTCTTAAAATGTTGGTGCAGGGTACAGTGGCAGAATTCTCTCAGCCTGAGCGTTAGCTGTCTGCTAAGATGAAAACAGTTTGATTGGATTTTACTGATGTGTACCGCCTTCCCTAGATATTTTTCCTCAAGTCTGGCTAAAGCCTGGAGGATCTCCCCGCCTGTTTTTTTCCATCAGATTCCTCTCCGACTGTTTCCGAGGCCCAGGCCAGCATGGATCCAGCTTCTCGCATATCCTCAGAAGTTCTGCAGACATCTGTTTGATGTTCATGGGGAACCATGGCTGATGATGTCCAAGGGACTGAGGACTGTTTGTCATATTCTTGTTAGGAAGGAGATCCCCACTGTTTATTATCGACATAGGTTTGACCCTCTATAGATGTTTAGGGCTGATGTCCCTTTAAAGAAGCAGAAGACAAAGTATATTTCCCCTGCGTCTAAGGATCCTCAATGTGAATGGCAGGATTTTACACTGGTTATTTAATGCTCTCATGGCCTCTGAAGCCTTCTCTTCCTTGGTCCTCTACTTGTCTTAGGAGGACTAGGGAACAGGACTCCTCCAATGAGGATTTAGACTGATGAAAAGTCTTTGGCCTATTCCTTCTTGATTTGCCCCTGATCCCCCCCCCCCCCCCATTTAGATTATGGTTCTGAAAAGGACGACAGCTAGTCCAGACTCTCCTTTTGAGATTTCCTTGGATACTGTCTCTTGTATGATGGAATTTGTGTGATTGTACCCAGGTTTACAAGTGTACTTCTGCTGACCCATCTTTTTCTGTTTCTGCTGATAAGCCTTCCAAGCTTTTACCTTATACTAAACTGATTCCCTCTGACAAGGACAGCAGAACCATGGAAGGATTGGGTAATCAAGCCTTTAGTGCTGTGAATTGTCAGACCCTTATGACTAGTATGTTTTAGCCCTACTCTCTCAGAACTATGAATTTATTTAATTCCTTCCAGATTCTGAGAGGAAGGCTTCAGCCCTCTCTTTGTTGGGATCCTCTTCTTAAGTGGCTTGCTGTTCCATTAAATGTAGTTATGACACAGCTGATGCCTCTTCTAGAGCTGCTTTCTTTGGTTCTGTGTTAAGGCGTTATTCCTAGCTTTGCATTCAGCCTTTACTTGATATTAAGGCCAGATTGATTGCTGCTCCTCTTGACCATAAAAATCTCTCTGGTTCTGCAGCTGCTGAGCTTTAATTCTCTTCAGGTGAAGGGTAAGGGTATGCAAGAATTGAAACCTATTTTTGTTTCCCCTGTTGCAACATTTCAGAGGAATTCTCTTACCAAGTGTGCCTTTGTATGTAGACAGTCTCACTCTACTGTCAGAGTTGAAAAGGCTTCTAGGAGGGCTCCTCTTGCCAAGTCTTTTCAGACTGCTACAACTCAGAAGCCTGTTTTTCCAGATAAACCAGGTTCTGTATATCCTCTCTCCTCCTTCCTAAGCAGAGTTCCTGTGTCTCTTTTCCCTGTCCCTTCACAGTTGGTGGAGGGATCACTCAAGATTCTTGGGTTCTATCCATCATTCGTCAGGGGTATTATGTTTGGAAATCCCTTCCTTTTTTGGGCATTCCTCAACTTCCTCTGAACAACTGCCCCTTTTTTCCAGATATCCTTCAGAGCCTTTTGTTTCAAGGCACTATCCAGGCAGATGTTCTTCATCTCACATTGCTGCAGTCCTTACACTTGGGTAGTCCGCTGCCCTCGGTCGGCCCGAATATCAAAGTATAAGGCTGACGTCGGTCAAGGCGCATTTGACTGACATCAGGACGTCAGGGTACAAATGCGCATGACCGACGTCATATCCTCAGTCTTTTTTGCCGCATGGTCCGATGCAGAAGCAGTATTGCAAGTGCCGGTTGGCATTCTGAGATTTTTCGTTTTCGAAGTTTGACAGAGTTCAAAGTTGGCTAAGTACCCCGTTGGGGAATATTTTAGTTTTTTCTTGCCTCAGTGATTTACCGGATGTCAGAAAAAGTCAATAATTGCATTTCTTGTGGGAAACAGATACCGCATAGAGATTATCATACTTTGTGTATTCCTTGCTTAGGGCCTGAGCACGACGTTGTTGGCTGTCGCTCTTGTGCTAGATTCAATAAACGCACTATAAAGAGAAGGTTGGATTGTGCCAGGTTAGTCTTTGGGAAGCGGTGCAATTATAAAATGCCGTCGGATGCTCCGGCACCCGCTTCTTCGAAGAAGCGCAAGGACAAAGCAGTTAAGCCTAGGCTAGAAGAACCGTCTGTACCGGACGCCGGTTCTTTAGAGGTGTCGGTGGAGCCGGTGGCTCCACCGGAGGTTTCTTTGTGTTCCCAGGGTGAGACTTTATTATTGCAAGATGTGGCTTCTCAGGAGGCAGGTCAGGCTGAGGGGGCTTCTCAGGTTACTATACTCCCCTCCCTTCCTAGGGTGGCTAGGCCCTCTCCTTCTGTTTCAAAGGCTTCTCCCAGGGGCAGGCCAGGTTCAGTTTCAATTGGTGTCGCCCCTAGTTCTTCTGGAACTGTGCCCAAGAAGCATATGCTTAAAATGGCAGAAGATTTGATTACTTTGATTAGGGGTTCTATGCCCCCTCCTGATAAGAGACCTAGGGTGGAGCCTGAGCTAGGGAGTTTTGAGCAGGCTTCAGATATTTCAGAGTCTTCGGCTGAAGACTTGCAGGAGTACTCTCCTTATTCTGATTCTGATGTGCATGATTCTACTCCTTCTGCTTCTCCCCCTGAGGATTTTTCTTTTTCAGAAACTCTTCATTCAATGAGGGAGCATTTTAAGTGGGAAGGTCAGGACTTCTCTGATTCCAGGAAAAGGCTTAGGGAATTTTTGTTTTTACCCCAGCATAGGCCTTTGGCTATACCTCCTGTTTTGGATGTAGTGGAAGATGTTTTTACAGAGGCTTCTCTTAATCCTGATTCTCTGCCTCCTGCTCCTGTTAAACCGGATAGGTATTACAGGGTGCCTGAAGCTCATAAGTATCTTTTTAAGAGTCCTAGGGCAGACCCAGAAACTGTTAGCCAGGGGCCTAAAGGTGTTAAGGCTTCTGTTGTAAAGAATCCGGTTCCTGCAGACAAAGAAGCCAGGGCCTTGGATAGATGGGGAAAGAAAGTTTATACTTCTTCCACTCTTGCTATGAGGGCTTTGAATTGCCAGTTTCACATGTTGAAATACCAAAACTATCTCCTTTCTCAATTGAAGGCTAAGGTTGATGCTCTGGCAGAAGGTATTGATTGTAAAGAGTTGCAAGATTTAGTACATGTTTCTGAACAGGTGGGTAAGCATTCTTTGCAATGTGGTTTTGATGCTGTACAGGCCTCGTCTAGGGTGGCTGCCACTGGGTCAGTTCTTCGCAGGCACGCCTGGCTGAGGGATCAGAATTTGTCTGACCATGTTAAAACAAGGATTTTAGATGCTCCTTTGCAATCTGACGTGTTGTTTGGTTCTCCTGTTGAGGCAGTTTTAAAGAAAATGGAAGACAAGGCTAAGTCTATACAGACTGTTAAAGATTTTTTGCAGGTCCAGCCTCCAAAGTTTAGTAGAAATTGGCCTACTAAGGGGTGGACGTATCCTTCTTATGATTCCCAGTCTAGGGGTAGATCTAGACGTGGTAGGGGTAGAGCTCAGGGCTCTTTCAGGCCTAGAACAGGGAGTTCTCCTGCACAGTCTTGGTGAGGGCAGGGGTCAGTCCTTTCGTAAACAGACCCAATGACCTACCTTTTCAGCTGCCAGAGCCTTCTCGTCTGGCAGCACCTTTGGGAGGAAGGCTGGCACTTTTCAAAGAAAATTGGAGTTTAATTACCCAAGACAGATGGGTATTGGATATCATACACCACGGCTACAGGTTTTATTTCCATACCTTGCCTCCTTTCAAAGGCATGCCAGACGTTCCTCCTCAACAAAGAATAGAGGCTCACAAGCAAGTTTCTCTGTTGCTCCAAATAGGGGCCATACAGCCGGTCCCTATGCCAGAAGTGGGCCTAGGATTTTATTCTCGCCTGTTCCTAGTACCAAAGAAGGGGAACACGTGGAGACCAATTTTGGATTTATCTATCCTAAACACTTATCTGGACATTCCCAAGTTCAAAATGTTGACGTTGCAGCAGCTTTTACCTCTGCTGGGCAAAGATCATTGGATGGTAACTTTGGATCTCAAGGAGGCTTACCTTCATGTTCCTATCAGACTAAGTTGCAGGAAGTATCTGCGTTTTCGAGCTGGGACTTCTCACTATCAGTTCTCTGCATTGCCCTTTGGCTTATCTACTGCGCCCAGAGTGTTCACGAAAGTTCTGGCTCCAGTGATAGCTTTCTTCAGGCTAAAAGGAATACAGGTCTATCCTTATTTGGACGACTGCCTGATTCTGGCTCAAGGAAGGGAAGAGCTTCTTCATCATTTGGAATATGTGATAGCAGTGCTAAGATGCCTGGGGTATTCTGTGAACAAAATAAAGTCCAGTCTAGTACCCTCTCAGGACATGTGCTTTCTGGGTGTGAGACTGAATACAGCATCCCAGATGGCCTTTTTAACCCCGGACAAACAAGAGTCTATCCCTTTACTTCCATCAGCTATCTCATCAGTCCGGGCTGACTGCAAGGACAGTCCTTCAAGCCTTAGGGTTCATGGCATCTTGTATTCTGGTGCTTCCCAATGCCAAACTGCATATGAGGAAGCTACAATGGTATCTCAAAATGTATGGACACAGCACTGCCAGGATCTGGACACTGTCATTCAAATAATACCTTGCATTCAAAAGGAATTTTTGTGGTGGGCTCAGGAATGTCACCTAAACAAGGGACTCTCTGTGACCCGGCCAGAGGCGAGTCAGATTTTAACGACAGATGCCTCAGACAAAGCTTGGGAGCTCATCTAAATGGAAAGTGGATACAAGACAAGTGGCCTGCCAGACTACAACATCTACATATCAACATGAAGGAGATGTTAGCAGTCCAGTTTGCATTAATAGCTTTCAAGGAATTACTTCTTCCAGGGCAGGTGTTGATTCTAACAGACAACACAACTGTCATGTGGTACATCAACAAGCAAGGGGAACGCATTCTTATCCTCTATGCAGGCAAGCAATGATTTTGTGGGAGACTGCTCTCAGTTTACAGCTCAATCTTCAGGCAAGGTTTCTGCCAGGAGCACAGAACTCCTTAGCAGATGTGTTGAGCAGGCTAATTATGGATCCCCACGAGTGGAAATTGGATCCTCATGTATTTCAGAAATTGACAGTGTCATGGGGAACTCCAGACATAGATCTGTTCGCTTCTCCACTAAACCATCAGCTGCCAAAGTTTTGCACAAAAGGTTTCATCCCACAGCTTGGAGAGTGGATGCTCTTTCTTTCAATTGGAGCAATCTTCATGTGTATGCCTTTCCACCTCTGCCTCTCCTCCCAAAGGTACTTCTAAAGGTCAGACAGGACAAGCCAAGGATGATTTTAATAGCTCGGATTGGCCTCGACAGCACTGGTACCCATTACTGAGAAGTCTGGTACGGAAGCCTCCATGGCCTTTGCCTTCGATTCCACACCTGTTGTCACAGGAGGACAGCCATTTACTCAATGTCAAGCTTCACTCTCTGCACCTAACAGCCTGGCATATTCTGTTTTGAACCATAGTGGGCCTCCACTTCCTCAGCAAGTTTTGAATGTTATTTTGGAAGCTAGAAGGCCTAGTACAAGGAAAGTGTACGCAGACAAATGGAAGAGATTTTTATTTTGGAGTGCAGCAAAAGATTTTGATGTTTCTGAGCCTAATTTGTGTGTGGCTCTTCAATATCTTACTGAGTTACTAGACAAAGGTTTGTCTTTCTCTTCTATTAAAGTTCATGCTGCAGCAATTTCGCTCACTATGATTGCGACCCACCATTGTTTTCTCATCCTTTGTTCAAGCAATTTCTTAGAGGGGCAAAGAATATAAGCGAAGAGCTCCTACTCCTGCTTGGGATCTCAATTTTGTGTTGGAGAAACTCACTCTACAACCTTTTGAGCCTGCAGCTACTTCTGAGTTGAAATATTTGTCATGGAAGACTGCTTTTTTGTTGGCCATTACCTCTGCAAGAAGGGTTTCTGAACTGCAGGCCCTTATGGCGGTTGAGCCTTTCTTGATTTTCCATAAGGATAGGGTATCATTACGTACTAATCCTTCCTTTATGCCTAAGGTGGTTTCTAGTGTGGCTTTAAACCAAACTATTCATTTGCCTACTTTTTATGCAAATCCCCAAAATAAAGGGGAAAAGATTTTGCACACTTTAGATGTACACAGGCAGTTGCGTTATTATTTGGACAGAACTAAAGGGTTCAGGCAGTCTCAGCAGTTGTTTGTTTCTTTTGCTTTGAGTTCTCAGGGCAAGCCTGTGTCAAAACAAACTATTTCTAAGTGGATTGAGTTTTGCATTGCTTTCTGTTATTCCCATCATGGCAAGGAGATTCCAGCTGGGATTAGGCCTCATTCCACTAGGGCTACTGCCACTTCAACAGCTTTTTGAGGGGTGGCAACCAAGGATATTTTGGAGGCAGCTACTTGGAGTTCAGTGCATACTTTCTCTAGGCATTATCACCTGCCACTTTACTCTAAATCCAGGGCTGGTTTTGCCACTGCTGTTTTGCAGGGCATTTTGGCAGCTCCTGCTTCCTTGTAGTTAGCCATCCTCCCTTACCTCTGCTTTGGGATTCTACCCAAGTGTAAGGACTGCAGCAATGTGAGATGAAGAACATAGTACAGTTTTGTACCTACCATAAATGTAGATGTTCAAGATCCACATTGCTGCAGTCCAATTTACCTCCCTCCTTCCCTCTGTAGTTAGAGGTGGTTGTGTGGGTTGGGTTGTACATATTGTGTATATTGTATATATTGTACATATAATTAGTGCAAGGGTGGTTGGTTGGTTGTTTGCTGTCTTTGGTTTTGACCTTTATTTTTAGGGTCTTCTGACATCTGGGGCAAGAAAAGACTGAGGATATGACGTCGGTCATGCGCATTTGTACCCTGACGTCCTGATGTCAGTCAAATGCGCCTTGACCGACGTCAGCCTTATACTTTGATATTCGGGCCGACCGAGGGCAGCGGACTACCCAAGTGTAAGGACTGCAGCAATGTGGATCTTCGAACATCTACATTTATGGTAGGTACAAAACTGTACTTTTTTGCTCCTCAAACAGGGAAGGGGGCTTACTCCAAAATGGTTCTAGTTCCTAGGAAAGGGGGCACCTGGAGACCCATTCTATTTCAAAAATTTTTGTTTCTCTGTTTCTTCCTTGCATTTTTAGTTCTCTGCATTGCCCTTCAGCCACTCCACTACCCCAAGGGTCTTCACCAAATGCCTCGCTCCTGAGATTTCTTTTTGCAGAATGAGGGGAGAGATGCAGTTATTTCCTTGTCCGGATGACCTGCTCATTCAGGCTTCCTCACCAGAGAATTTGCTTCAGCACCTTCAGTATGAGATTTGCCTCTTGGAAATCCTATGGTGTACAGTCTATTTCCAAAAATCCTTCCTGACCACCTCCTCAGGATCGTTTTTCTTGGATGCAGGCTCCAAGACCATTCCTATGCTGGCATCCCCGCCTCCTCCAAAAGCTTTAACTCTGGTTGCATTTTTTTCAGTCCCTTCCCCTGGTCTCGTTTACAGCCAGGAGGTTTCTAAGGTATTTCTGTGCTTCCTGTAGCGAGGCTCCATATGAGAAAGTTACAGTGGTTCTTGAAGTCAGTCTGGTTTCAACAATGTTCATCGTGTTACCCTGCTGCCGTCATCACACTTGGGTTATCCTGCCATCAGGCGGTCCCACAGTCGGCCTGAGTTCCAAAGTCTTGGTCCGGCGTCTGCTGCTGTCGCTTCTTCCCTGACGTCAGAGCACCAGGGGTGTATGAGGCATCAGACGCCATTTTCTTCAGTCTTTCTTGCCGCGCGGTGCCCGAAGCGGAAGCAGTTCGCAAGTGCCGGTCGGCCGACACCTGAGATTTTCAATTCTAATTTCAGTCCGAAGTCTTCAATAAAGCTAAGTACCCCGTTGGGGAACCTTTTCTTGCCTCAGTCCGATGTCAGAAAAAGTTAACAATTGCATTTCTTGTGGGAAGCAAATACCTCATAAGGACTTCCATTCCTATTGTATTCCTTGCCTAGGCCCAGACTACGACGTCACCGGTTGTCGGATCTGTGCTAGGTTTAATAAACGAACTATCAAATGCCATTTTGAATTTGCACAACATTACTTTGGTAGGAAATTTAATTATATCATGCCGTCGGAGCAGCCGACGACCGGCATGCATAAAAAATGCAAGGATAAGGACAGGCAACCTAGGAACAAGCCAGACTCCAAGGCCTCTGCAGGGCCTGTCGCCGGTTCTCCGGTTTTCAGTGAGGCACCTACGCAGCCACTGATGACCGCAGAACTGGAACCCCAGGCAGCTCCGGATTCTCAAGCAGTCTCTACTAGGCCGACGCAGCCATCTTCATTAGGCCTTTCCGATACCGGAGCAGAAGTAGACACTGGTGCAGTAGAAACACCTTCGGTTGCAGAAGTTGTCTTCAGACCGACTACACTCGCCATTAAATCTTATGCTAAGCTTAAAACTCCTTTAAAACCAAAGAAGATTGTACATCAGTCTACAGTTCAAGGCCCCATGCCTAGGAAACAGATGCTTAAGATGGCTGAAGATTTGATTACCCTAATCAGGGGTTCCCATCCCCCTCCTGATAAGACCAAGACTAGGAGGATTATGCTTCCTCTGACCAGGTTTCAATTTCCTCAGATTCTTCTGAGGAACAGGATTACACTTTTCCACCTTATGAAGACTCTGATTCTGAAGACTCTATTCCCTCAGCATCTCCCCCTGAAGACTACTCCTTTGGGGAAACTTTACATACCATGAGGGAACATTTCCACTGGGAAGGCCAGGACTACTCTGATTCTAAGAAAAGGCTCCGAGAGTTCCGTTTACTACCCCAGCACAGACTTCTTGCTATCCCCAGCACAGACCTCTTGCTATCCCTCCAGTTTTGGGTATTGTGGATGATGTTTACTTGGAGTCTAGTCTAAATCCAGACTCTACCTCCTGCTCCAGCCAAACCAGACAGGTACTACAGAGTACCAGACTCACACAAATTCCTTTATAAAAGCCCAGTGGCTGACCCAGAAACAATTTCCCAGGGTCCTAAGGGAGCTAAAGCTTCTATGGCTAAAAATCCTGTGCCCTTTGAAAGGGATTCCAGAGCCCTAGATAGATGGGGAAAGAAAATATACACCTCAGCAACTCTGGCTATAAGAGCATTAAATTGTCAGTTTCACATGCTGAAATATCAGCAATTCCTAATGTCTCAATTAAAACAAAAAATGAGCACACATACTGAACAGTCTGATTTCAAAGAAATGGAGGATCTGTTGCATGCAGCTGAACAGGTGGGCAAACATACTTTGCAATGTGGATTTGATTCATTGGAAGCTTCCTGTAGAGCAGCTGTTACTGGCTCTGTCATACGTAGACATGCTTGGTTAAAAGAAACCCTTCCTGATGATGTTAAAGCAAAATTATTGGATGCACCTTTACACAGAATGTATTATTTGGTGTCAAAGCAGAAGAGGTTTTAAAGAAAATGGAGGATAAGGCAAAGTCTATGCAGACGGTCAAGGATGTTTTGCAGGTACAACCCCCTCGTTTCAGCAGAAATTGGCCAATGAAAAACTGGTCCTTTCCAGCTTCTGACAGATCACAGAGAGGCAAATACAGGCGCCCAAGGGGCAGAGGTCAGACATAAGGCCCTTACAAACCTCGCCAATGGGGTACTGCTACCCAGAAAGGAGGAAAAGACAGGCCCCAGGCTAGCAGAAGACAAACACAATGGCTCAATCCTCAAACTACCAAGCAAATCTCTCCTGGCAGCTCCCTTGGGAGGAAAATTAGCATTGTTTGCAGACAACTGGCACATCATCACAAAAGACAAATGGGTTCTAGACATTGTCTCTCAAGGATACAGATTCCACTTTCATACCTTACCAAGGATAAAAGGAATGTCAAACCTGCCACCAAATCAGTGGGCAGAGGCACAAAAACAAATTACAGCTCTCATGGACATGAGCCATTCAACAGGTACCTACACAGGAGCAAGGACAAGGATTTTACTCGAAACTCTTTCTAGTCCCAAGAAAGGACAAAGCATGGAGACCCATTCTGGATCTTTCAATTCTGAACACCTGTCTGCATGTACCAAAATTCAAGATGCTAACACTACAGCAGCTTCTTCCCATGCTGGGCAAGAATGCTTGGCTAGTAACATTGGACCTCAAGGAGGCATACCTGTATGTCCCTATCAGACAAAATTGCAGAAGATACCTCCGCTTCATTGCAGGTTCAACGCATTATCAATTCTCTGCACTGCCCTTTGGCTTATCTACTGTGCCCAGGGTCTTCACAAAATGCCTGGCACCTGTAATTGCATACTGCAGACAAAGAGGAATTAAAATATACCCATACCTGGACGACTGCCTTATTTAAGCAGAAAGCAAGGACATTCTTTTAAAGCATCTGGCATTTGTTAAACACATTCTAAGCTGCCTAGGGTACACAGTAAAGGAAAGAAATCAAAACTAGTGCCCTCACAAAACATAATATTCCTGGGTGCCAGCTTGAATACAACCGCCCAGATGGCTAATCTCACGCCAGACAAGCAACAACAGCTGACTCAATATTTCAAAATAATGGCAACAAAGACCAAACTCCTTGCAAGAAAAATTCTGCAGGCCTTGGGATTCATGGCATCTTGCATACTACTAATACCATTTGCAAAACTGCATATGAGGAAATTACAATGGTACTTGAAAAGCGTATGGACTCAGCACAGCCACAGCTTGGAAACCTTAATACCATTCATTCCCTGCCTTCAACAAGAGTTTCTATGGTGGGCACAGGCATGTCGCCTCAACAAGGGTCAGCCTTTCACCTTACCCACAGCCAGGCAAACTATGACAACAGATGCATCGGACTATGCCTGGGAAGCACACATGGCAGGACAGTGCATTCAGGGCAAATGGACTACAGATCAGAGGCATCTACATATCAATCAAAAAGAAATGCTAGCAGTACAGAATGCCCTAACAGCTTTCAAGAACCTCTTACAGCCAGGACAACTAATAATAAAGACGGACAATACCACAGCAATGTGGTACATGAACAAGCAAGGGGGCACACATTCCTACCCTCTATGCAGGCAAGCAATGACCTTGTGGAACACTGCACTGTCTTACCAGGTTCAATTACAAGCACAGCTCCTGCCAGGAAAGAAAAACACATTGGCAGACAACCTAAGCAGAAACATCATGGATCCACACGAGTGGAAACTAGATCCACAAGTATTTGCAATGATAGCTCAAAAATGGGGACGCCCAGACAATAGATCTGTTTGCAAGCCCCAAAACTACCAACTTCAAAAATTTTGTACAAGGACATTCCATCCATAAGCTTGGAAAGTGGACGCCCTCTCATTCAGTTGGAAAACATTAACAGTGTATGCCTTTCCTCCACTGCCTCTTCTAGCAAAGGTACTGCTGAAAGTCAGATTAGAGAGGCCACAAATGATACTCATTGCACCAGAATGGCCACGCCATCATTGGTATCCAATTTTAAGGAACATGGCCCACGGCCCACCATGGATTTTACCACAAATTCCTCACCTGCTCACCCAGCGAGAGAATCAGATTCTACACAGCCAGCTCAAGACTTTAAACCTGGCTGCATGGCAAATAACCTAAACAACCAGCCAACACCTCTATCCAAAGCAGTTATGGATGTCATTCTGGAGGCCAGGAGGCCCAGCACCAGGAAAACCTATTCAGACAAATGGAGAAGATTTTGCGCCTGGAACCAGGCTAAAGGCCAAAATCCCCTTAATCCAAACATTCCTCATATTCTACAATATTTAACTGAGATGTTGCACAAAGGACTTTCCTTTTCATCTATTAAGATCCACGCCTCAGCAATTTCAGCTCATTACAACACTGATCCTCCTCTATTCTCACCTCCACTTCTAAGACATTACCTCAGAGGGGCTAAGAACATAAGACCGCCAAGGAGAGCACCAACTCCTACTTGGGATCTCAACTTTGTTCTGGAAAAGCTTGCACTGCCGCCCTTTGAACCAGCTTTTTCAGCTGATTTAAAATTTCTTTCATGGAAAACTGCCCTACTTGCAATAACCTCAGCTAGAAGAGTCTCAGAGCTACAGGCACTAATGGCAGTGGAGCCTTTCTTCATTTTTCACCAAGACAGAGTGTCTCTAAGAACTAACCCTTCCTTTATGCCAAAGGTGGTATCCAGTGTGGCCCTAAACCAAACCATTCATTTGCCCACCTTTTTCCCAAATCCCCAGAACAAAGGAGAAAGACTCCTGCACTCTTTGGACATTCACAGGCAATTACGTTACTACTTGGATAAAACGAAGGCTTTCAGAAATTCTGACCAGCTCTTTGTAGCCTATGCTACAGGATCACAAGGAAAAGCTATCTCAAAACAGACCATTTCTAAATGGATAGGGCATTGCATACGTTTCTGCTACACGCATCATGGGAAACTGGTACCTGCTAACATTAGGTCCCACTCCACCAGGGCTACAGCTACATCAGCAGCCTTTCTCAGGGGGAGTGCCAACCAAGGATTTTCTGGAAACCAACTTGGAGTTCAGTGCACACCTTCACCAAACACGATCACTTACCTCTATTTTCTAAGATTAGAGCTGGTTTTGCCACTGCAGTTTTGCAGGGCCTACTAGCTCCTTCTAACCCTGTTTAACTCCACTTCCCATCCTTAGCTTTGGGATTCAACCCAAGTGTGATGACTGCAGCAGGGTAACACAAACATAGTACAGTTTTGTACCTACCATAAATGTAGATGTTAGTGTTCACCCTGCTGCATTCCAGGTTACCCTCCCTCCATCCCCTCTGAACTAGCTGAACTTATCTATACCACTTTATCCTATTTGTGGTGTATTTGCTTGTGCCTAAAGGTATTGTTTTTTTTTTTTATCTAGATATATATATATATGTACAGTCTTGCCTCTTGTGCAGACTAGTTTTACAGGCTTGGGATTTGGCTGTCCAGTATCAGGTAACTCTTCAGGCTGTTTGTATTCCTTCAAAACAGAACATTGAGGCACATTTTCATCTTTTTTGCACTAGTCCCGTGTCCTCTGGCTTGGAATGTGAATGCCCTCGCTCTTTCTTGGAAGGGAATGTGTCTATGCCTTTGCTCCCCTTCCTCTCATACCTACAGTTCTATTCAAGATAGAGCAAGGCGCTGTCTCTCTTTTGCCCAGACAACACTGGTTCCCTCTTTACTTTTGCGAGGGGCAATCACCACAAGTTACTCTCACAAGATAAGGGGTCTCATTCATCCCCACTTTTCCACTCTTCAGCTGATGCTGTGGGTAATAGGGTTTTGTTCTTGAAAATTGACTCTGGCTCCTTTTGAACCTGCATCTTCAAGTGACTTACAGCATTATACTTGGAAAAACATTTTTTTAGCCCTTACTTCTGCTAGAATGGTGTCTGAGCTTTAGGCTCTTGGCTGTAGCAATTTTTTAGTTTTTCATAGGGGCAGGGTCTCTCTTCATAGTAATCCTTTTTATATCCAAGGTGATTGAGTTCTCTTAGTCTCCTCATTTGCCCCCTTTTTTCCTTCTCTGCAGTCTGCTAGTGAGAAGGTTCTTCACATCTTGGATTTGATTTGACAACTCTGATATTATTTAGATAAAACTAAAGCCATTTGTAAATCTGAGCAAGTTTTTCTTTTCATCCTAGATCTTTGTTTGACTGTTTCCAAGCAAACTGTTTCTTCCTGGATCTCTTAGGCCATTTCCTTTTGTTAATCTTTTCATAGGAAAAGCCTTTCTTCCGTTAAGGCTCATTCTACCAGAGCTGTGGCTTCTTCTGATGCTTTTTTCCAAAATATTGGACACCAGCCCCATCCTTGAGGCAGCTACCTGGAATTATGTCCATACTTTTACCAAACATTAAAAGTTGGTTATGGTTTCTAAGGCTAGTGCTGTATTTGCCATGGCTATCCTTCATGTCTGTGAGGGATGTTCTTCGTCTCACATTGCTGCAGTCATAACCTGTGGGTAGTCCGCTGTCCTCGGTCGGCCCGAATACCAGAGAGTTAGGCTGGCGTCGGTCATGGTCGCTCAGATCTGACGTCAGTACGCCGTGGTACTAAAGCGCATGACCAACGCCATATCCTCAGTCTTTCTTGCCGCATGGTCCGAAGCAGAAGCAGCGTTTGCAAGTGCCGTTCGGCGTCCTGAAATTTTCGTATTCTGAGTTTCAGACCGAAGACCAAGTTGGGCTAAGTACCCCGTTGGGGAATATTTTTGTCTTTTCTTGCCTCAGTTAAATCTGGATGTCAGAAAAAGTAAATAATTGTATTTCTTGTGGGAAACAGATACCTCATAGGGATTACCACTCTCTCTGTATTCCTTGCTTGGGGCCTGAGAACGACGTAGTCGGGTGTCGCTTTTGTGCTAGATTTAATAAGCGCACCATTAAACGCAGGTTAGATTGTGCTAGACTTGTTTTCGGTAAGCGGTGTAACTACAGTATGCCGTCGGATCCTCCGACGCCCGCTACCGCTAAGAAGCGTAAAGAAAAATCGTTAAAGTCCAAGCAGGATGAGTCGTCCGTTACGGACGCCGGTTCTTTGGAAACTACGGTGGAATCTGTGGATCCAGCCGAGGTTTCAGCTGAATCTCAGGTGGAGCCTTTACTCTTGCAGGATGTGGCCTCTCAGGAGTCAGGTCAGGCTGAGGGGGCCTCTCAAGTCTCTGTAGTCCCTTCTTTGCATAAGGTTGTTAGGTCTTCTACTTCTGTCACTAAGGCACCTTCCAAAGCCAGGCCTGGTTTATCTACCACTGGCGTCAGCCCTAGTTGTGCAGGTTCTGTACCTAAAAAGCATATGCTGAAAATGGCAGAGGATTTGATTACTTTAATCAGGGGTTCTATGCCCCCTCCGGATAAGAGGCCTAGGGTGGAGCCAGAGGTGGAAGGATTGGAGCATTCCTCAGATTACTCTGAGTCTTCGGCTGAGGACATTCAGGATTTTCCTCCTTATTCTGATTCCGATGCAGAGGATTCCTGTCCTTCTGCTTCCCCTCCAGAGGATTTTTCCTTTTCTGAAACCCTGCATTCCATGAGGGAGCATTTTAAGTGGGAAGGTCAGGATTTCTCAGATTCTCGAAAGAGGCTTGGGGAATTTTTGTTTTTACCACAGCATAGGCCCTTGGCTATTCCCCCTGTTTTGGATGTTGTTCAGGATGTTTTCTCTGAAGCTTCCCTTAATCCTGATTCTTTACCTCCTGCCCCTGTCAAGCCAGACAGGTATTACAGAGTGCCAGAGGCTCATAAATATTTGTATAAGTGCCCAAGAGCTGACCCGGAAACTATTAGCCAGGGACCTAAGGGTGTCAGGGCTTCTGTTGTAAAGAATCCAGTTCCTCTGGATAAAGATTCTAGAGCTTTGGATAGGTGGGGTAAAAAAGTGTATACCTCTTCCACTCTAGCGATGAGGGCTTTGAATTGCCAGTTTCATATGCTGAAGTACCAGAATTTTCTCTTAAGCCAGTTAAAATCTAAGGTAGATGCTTTGGCAGAGGGTATAGAGTGTAAGGAATTGCAGGATTTAGTTCATGCCTCTGATCAGGTGGGTGGTAAGCATTCTTTGCAGTGTGGTTTTGATGCTCTTCAGGCTTCTTCCAGGGTGGCTGCCACTGGTTCAGTTATTCGTAGGCACGCCTGGCTTAAGGATCAGAATTTGTCAGAGCATGTTAAAGCTCGAATTTTGGATGCTCCCCTTCAATCTGAAGTTCTGTTTGGTTCTCCTGTGGAGTCGGTTTTGAAGAAAATGGAAGACAAAGCTAAGTCCATGCAGACAGTTAAGGAATTTTTACAGGTGCAGCCCCCTAAGTTTAACAGAAATTGGCCTGCAAAGGGATGGGCTTATCCTTCTTCTGATTTACAGTCTAGGGGAAGATCTAGACGTGGTAGGGGCAGAGCTCATGCTCAGGGTTCTTTCAGACCTAGGGCGTGGAGTTCCCCTGCACAATCTTCAGGTGAGGGCAGGGTCAGCCTTTCGTAAACAGACCCAATGACCTGTATCTCCAGCTGCCAGATCCCTCCTGTCTGGCAGCTCCTCTGGGAGGAAAGTTGGCACTTTTCAAGCAAAATTGGCTTTTAGTCACCCAGGACAAATGGGTGTTGGACATTATAGATCGAGGCTACAAGTTTTATTTTCACACCTTGCCTCCTTTCAAAGGCATGCCAGACGTTCCTCCTCAGCAAAAGTTGGAGGCTCACAAGCAGATTTCTTTACTTTTAAAAATGGGGCTATCCAGGGGGTCCCTCCGTCAGAAGTAGGCCTAGGATTTTATTCTTGCCTGTTTCTTGTACCAAAGAAAGGAAACACTTGGAGGCCAATTCTGGATTTGTCTATTCTCAACACATACCTGGACATTCCAAAATTCAAGATGTTAACTTTGCAGCAGCTTCTGCCTCTGCTAGGCAAAGATCACTGGATGGTAACTCTGGATCTCAAAGAGGCTTATCTTCACATTCCTATCAGGCCCAGCTGCAGGAGGTTCCTGTGTTTTCGGGCTGGTACTTTTCATTATCAGTTCTCTGCATTGCCCTTTGGCTTATCTACTGCGCCCAGGGTGTTCACAAAGGTCCTGGCTCCGGTGATAGCCTTCTTAAGATTAAAGGGAATACAAATTTATCCTTATTTGGACGATTGCCTGATTCTTGCTCAAGACAAAGTCAAGTTACTTCACCAGCTACAGTATGTTATGGCAGTGTTAAGGTGCCTAGGGTATTCTGTGAACGAAACAAAGTCCAGTCTAGTACCCTCTCAGGACATGTGCTTTCTGGCTGTGAGACTGAATACAGCCTCTCAGATGGCGTTTTTGACCCCGGACAAACAAAGAAATCTTCCCCTTTACTTCCAGCAATTATCTCTACTGTCCAGGCTGACTGCAAGGACAGTCCTTCAGGCCTTGGGGTTCATGGCATCTTGTATTCTGGTACTTCCCAATGCCAAACTGCATATGAGGCAGCTATAATGGTATCTCAAAAGTGTATGGACTCAACACTGCCACGATTTGGACACTGTCATTCAGATAATACCTTGCATCCAAAGGGAATTTTTGTGGTGGGCTCAGGAATGTCACCTAAACAAGGGACTCTCTGTGACCCGACCAGAGGCGAGTCAGATCTTAACGACAGATGCCTCAGACATGGCTTGGGGAGCACACTTCAATGGGAAATGGGTTCAAGACACGTGGCCTCCCAGACTACAACATTTGCATATCAACATGAAGGAGATGTTAGCAGTCCAATTTGCACTGATGGCTTTCAAGGATCTACTTCAACCAGGACAGGTGTTGATTCAAACAGACAACACAACAGTCATGTGGTACATCAACAAGCAAGGGGGAACCCATTCGTACCCTCTTTGCAGACCAGCTATGATTTTGTGGGAGACTGCTCTGTTTGCACCTCACTCTTCAGGCAAGGTTTCTGCCAGGAGCACAGAACTCCTTAGCAGATGTTTTGAGCAGACAGATGGTGGATCCCCACGAGTGGAAATTGGATCCTCATGTATTTCAACAGTTGACAGTGGCTTGGGGGACTCCAGACATAGATCTGTTCGCTTCTCCACTAAATTTCCAACTGCCAAAGTTTTGCACAAAGATGTTTCACCCAAAAGCTTGGAAAGTGGATGCTCTATCATTCAGTTGGAACAACCTTCACGTCTATGCCTTTCCTCCTCTGCCTCTCCTTCCCAAGGTGCTCTTGAAGGTCAGACAGGACAAGCCTTGCATGATTCTAATAGCTCCAGATTGGCTACGTCAGCACTGGTACCCTCTGCTGAGGAGTTTAGCAGGAGCCTCCTTGGCCTTTGCCATCAATTCCACACCTTTGTCCCAGGCAAGCAATCATTTCCTCAATGTCAGGATACAGTCCCTGCATCTGACAGCCTGGCATTCTGTTCTAGACCCTGGGGGTCAGCTTCCTCAACAAGTTTTGAATGTCATTTTGGAGGCCAGGCGGCCTAGTACAAGGAAAGTTTATGCTGATAAATGGAGGAGATTTTTCTTTGGAGCAAAACAAAGAGCTTTGATGTTTCAGTGCCTGATTTGAGTGTTTCACTTCAGTATCTTACAGAATTATTAGACAAGGGTTTGTCTTTCTCCTCTGTAAAGTTCATGCTGCAGCCATTTCTGCTCACTATGACTGTGACCCACCATTATTCTCTCACCCTTTGTTTAAGCAATTTCTTAGAGGGCAAAGAACATAAGACCCCCGTAGAGCTCCTACTCCTTCCTGGGATCTCAATTTTGTGTTGGAAAAACTCACTTTACCTCCTTTTGAACCTGCAGCTACATCTGAGTTGAAGTTTTTGTCTTGGAAGACTGCTTTTTTGTTGGCCATTACGTCTGCTAGAAGGGTATCTGAATTACAGGCTCTAATGGCAGTTGAACCCTTCCTGATATTTCATAAGGATAGGGTATCCCTGCGTACTAACCCTATTTTTATGCCTAAAGTTGTTTCTAATGTGGCCTTAAACCAATCTATTCATTTGCCTACATTTTATGCTGATCCCCAAAATAAAGGGGAAAAAATTTTGCACTCTTTGGATATTCACAGGCAGTTACGTTATTATTTGAGCAGAACTAAAGGGTTCAGGCAGTCTCAACAGTTATTCATTTCTTTTGCCTTGGGTTCACAAGGAAAACCTGTTTCAAAACAAACTATTTCTAAGTGGATTGGCCATTGTATTGCTTTTTGTTGTTCTCATCATGGTAAGGAGGTTCCGGCTGGAATCAGACCTCATTCCACTAGGGCGACTGCCACTTCTACTGCCTTTTTAAGGGGAGTAGCTACTAAGGATATTTTGGAGGCAGCTACTTGGAGTTCAGTGCACACTTTTTCTAAACATTACCATCTCCCTCTTTATTCCAAATCTAGGGCTGGGTTTGCCACTGCAGTTTTACAGGGCATATTAGCAGCTCCTAATGCTTTCTGATTTTGCCAACCTCCCTTACCTTTGCTTTGGGATTCTACCCACAGGTTATGACTGCAGCAATGTGAGACGAAGAACATAGTACAGATGTTAAGTTGTCTATCTCGCCTTCATTCTTGCTGGATGGGTTCGGAGCCGACCTCGGCTCCGACTCGGCCACTCTAAAAGCTCGAGAGTTGGTTCCACCGGCTCGAGGCTCCCCTTATATCCCACAATGCTAGGCGAGAGTTACCTCAGATCTCGTTTGCCGCTACAGCTTCGAGGTTGGTTTTTCTACCGGTTCTTGGTGAGTAACTTTTCTTGTTGAGATTAGTCTTTCAAAACCCCTTTATTTTTAATATATTTACTTAATTCCCTTAGTTTAGAGTAAATTTTATCCCCTTCTAAAAAATTTCCGTTTTTTTCCCTCAAGAACCTTAGGTTCTTCCCTTGGGCCTACAGGCCTTTCCTTCCCTAGTGGAGTGTGTGTATTTTACTTTATTTTAAAATCCTAGTTACTGGTTTTTATTATATTTTAACTTGACAGGGTGTAACTAGTGTGTTTGTGTGTGTGTTTGTGTACACCTGTTCTAAGACAAAAAAATGTCTAAAGAAGCAAAGGTCTCCGGATTCAAGAAGTGTGATGCTTGCTGTCAGAAAATGTCTCTGACAGACGCTCACACTTCTTGTGTCTACTGTCTGGGGCCTTTGCACCTGCAGGACTCCTGTGCTGTGTGCCATGGCTTCAGCCCCAGGGTCCTGCAGGAAAGAAAGAATAAATTGATTCTCAGAGGCTTACTCAAGCCAGAGGATTCCCTGTCTGTTTCAACAGGGAAGCCCTCTAAGGCATCTAGGTCTTCGGCTCCGCAACTGAGCCGAGACCTAAGGTTTCTCAACCTCTGCCTTCATCGGCTCCGGCTGGAGCCGATAAGTCTCAGTCCACAGTTTCTGTGGCTCGGCTCCGGCCGAGCCGAGGTAGTAGAAGTTCCTGTGTCGGCTCCGACCAGACCTTCGGAGCCGACAACTAGGAAGAGGTCCAGGTCACCATCTCTTGGCTCCATTCATTCGGCTCCAGGATCTCCCTGCTGTCTGAACGGAGCCAAAGATCTCACTCCTCTAGGTCATCGAGGCTGTCGGATCATGACCTTCAGAGGGTAGTGAGTCGACTACTTAAGTCCGAGGCACTGGCCCAGATGCTTCAGAGCCCGACTCATCAGTCGATGCCTGCCCCGGTCCATCAACATATTCCTCCTTCGACTCTCTTGAGCTCGGGCGGTCGATGTCGGAACCGAGACTGTGATAGCGTCGGAGCCGATACAATTGTCTTCGGCTCCGTCGGCTCGTTTTCTTTCTTGGAAGAATCTCGGCGCCGGACTTCCCTCGTCGGCTCGAGGGGTGAGTGGCATCGGACCCCTGTCCGACCCCCTCTCCTCTCGGTGCTTGCGCTGGTGAGTTCGGCTCCGACATCGCCTCGAGCCATCACTGTCGGTGCCGAGGGGGTTCTTAGCTTCTCGGGCGGGACCTCTGGCTCTGCCTGACAGGGGTGCATTCGAGGTCATGCGGAGTGTGTTAGAGCCTGGCTCTACTCCACAGTCGGCTCCGTCCGCCCCTCCTCTATGGTGCCTCAGGCTAAGTCGACTCACTCCCTCATCCCGGACCGCAGAGAGCCAGCTCCTCAGGAACCCCTGTGGGGATTTCATCCTCTTCGAGGCCTCTCCTGATTTGGCAGAAGAGCCCCTCGGAAGAGGAAGTGTAAGAGGAAACACATTGACTCACCTGAGTCCATCACGTCAGACACAGATTTGGATGATTCTGAGGGTTCCCCGTTCCCCTTCTGAAGGTGTCTCATTTGCAGACATTCTGGAGATCCTGAAACAGAGGGAAATTGGCCATCCCTCAACCCTTCGGTGGGCGAATCTGTGTATCTTGGGGCGTTTGGATCTCGTCCTTCCACCTCCTGGGTGTCCCCCTTGACCCCCTCATGCAGGTGGTTGCTAAGAAGGCATGGACGGCTCCTGATTCAGTGGACCCCACTCCCAGGAGACCCTCCAAGTTCATAACAGCTCCAGCAGACAAACAGTTTTTAACAAAAGGAGTTTCTGTGGATGCTATGGTGGTAGCTGCTGCCACTAAGAAGGAGCTAGCTGATCCTTCAGTACCTGTCCATCCACCTAACAAGGAATCTAGGTCCATGGATAGGTACGGGAAGCGGATGTTCTCGTCAGCGACATTTACCATGCGTTCGCTGAACTACCTGTGCCATTTTACTCGTCTTCAAAGGGACTTGATCAAGGAAGCGAGTGAAATGTTAAAGGACCCTACAGCTGCGGGTTTCCAAGATAAGATGAACACGCAGCTGGCTACCCTTAATTCCATAACCAACTCCTCCATGCGCCTTTCTTACGCGGCTGATGGAGCGAGCAGAGCCGCAGGGACAGGTGTGGCCTTACGTAGGCATGCCTGGATGCGGCTATGCTATTTGCGGACCCTTCAAGACGTCTTTCACGAACTCCCCGTTTGATGGATCATCCCTCTTTGGTCCTCAAGTGAAAGAAACCTTGACTAGGTGCGAGACTGATGGCAAGACCCTTTCTGCCGTCGGAGTCCGTTTTCTACTCCTTCCAGGCCTTACCCCAAAGGCCAGAAAGGTGGAAAGATGTGGTTCCGTAAACAATCTCAAGGGACTTAGCCTGGCGACAGAGTCGTTTCCGCCAGAGGCAGAGGGGAATAACAATGGTAGACGCCGCCCTAGGGGCAGGGGTCCGCAGAACCAGGGCAATCGGAAGTCTTTCCTGACGAGCCCTTTCAGCATCCCTGAGGTGTTGCCCGACTGCCCATCTTCGGAGGCAGTCGGGGGAAGATTGTCACTGTACCCAGAAGCCTGGCTATCCCTGACTCAAGACAAATGGGAACAGTCCATCATTTCCGAAGGCTATTCTATCCCCTTTCTTCTTCCAAATCAGTCAAAAATCCCTTCCAGATGTTCCACCCGCTCAAAGGGATCTAGCAGTTTTGGAGGTTTCAAAACTGCTTGCAAAAAGAGCAATTCAGCCAGTTCCAGCAGACCAGCAAGGATCCGGAATCTACTCAAGGTTCTTTTTAGTTCCAAAGAAAACAGGGGACTGGAGACCAATTTTGGATCTCAGTGTCTTGAACAAATCAGTCAAGAAAACAAGATTTGGATGGTCACGCTGCAATCCATCCTTCCCCTTTTGGGCAAAGGAAACTGGATGTGCTCTATAGACCTTCGGGATGCGTACTATCACATAAAGATGAACAGACGCTCCAGATGATTCCTCCGCTTCAGGCTGGGAACCAGTCATTTTCAGTTCAGGGCCCTGCCCTTTGGTCTCACCACTGCCCCGGTGTTTACCAAATGCATGGCAGTGGTAGCTTCTCACCTGAGACGACAAGGATTCCAGGTGCTTCCATATTTGGACGACTGGCTCCTCACAGCTCCCACCAAGCATCTCCTTCTGATGGCCAGAGATTACACTTTTCGCATTTGTCAAAAGCTGGGTATTTCAATAAATTGCGAAAAGTCTGTTTTGTCGCCTTGTCGTACTATTACCTACATAGGCGCAAATCTAGATACAATAAACATTTCTGCAAGACTAACACATCAGAGAATAACAGACATTCACAAATTGGTATCACTCCTTTTCAACAACAACAGAATCAAAGCCAGGTTAGTTCTAAAGGTGTTGGGAATTATGGCAGCGGCCATACCTCTGCTTCCATTAGCCAGATACCACATGCGGATCCTTCAATGGATGCTCTTTACTCAATGGTCATACCAGAAACTTCCAATGTCTCACACCATTATGATCACGCAAGCGTGCAAAAAGCATCTCATGTGGTGGATGTCTTCTCCTCAGCTCTTGTCGGGAAGACCCTTTGTTCCACCTCCTCCGGTTGCTACTCTGACAACGGATGCCTCCCTGATCGGGTGGGGGGGGGCATTATCAGGGCAGGACGGTCCAGGGCACATGGCAACCAAACGAATGCCACTTGCACATAAATGTTCTGGAGATGAGAGCAGTGCTTTTAGCGTTGCAAGCCCTTCAAGACTCTCTCCCCTTGGGAACGATTGCAATCCAGACAGACAATATGTCTGTAGTGTGGTACATCAACAAACAAGGCGGAACCAGATCATACCCCCTGTGTCGAGAAGCACTCAGACTGTGGCAATGGGCGATTTCTTCTCAGCGGTTTCTGATAGCAACGCACATCCCCGGGAAGTCCAATCAAATTGCGGACAAGTTGAGCAGAGCTATACTCATGCCTCACGAGTGGTCTCTGAAAGACTCTGTAGTCAGAGAAATTTTTCTCAAGTGGGGTCAGCCTTGCTGCGATCTTTTTGCTACTCCCCAAAACAGCAAGTGCAGAGAATATTTCACTCTATTCCCTTTACCAGGCCAACCCAGCAGAGACGCTCTAGTCCAAGTTTGGCCCCGGGGACTTCTGTATGCATTTCCTCCTTTCCCTCTGATCTCTCAAGTAATACAGAAAGCTATCGCTCAGAAGGCCTCATTGATCCTCATTGCTCCTTACTGGCCTCGACAAGTGTGGTTCCCCTTTCTACATCATTTTCTCTTGGAGCGACTGTGGAATCTGGACCTAGTTCCAGATCTTTTGATCCATCAGTCGGGTCAGTTTCATCGCTCCCTCCCCTCTCTGAACCTCACTGCTTGGTTCCTCCAGTTCCAACCTTAGCCAGGCTTCCTCAATTATCTCACTCTGTTAGAGATATTTTGATAGCTTCCCATAAATCTTCCACTCGAAAGATTTATTTGAGTAAGTGGAAACGCTTCACATATTGGGCTCAAGGAAAGGACATAGATCCTTTCACTGCTTCCATCCAACTAGTCCTCGATTTTCTAGCTGAACTCTTCCATGCAGGTTCATCTCCCTCTACACTTAAAGTTCAATTGGCAGCTATTTCTAACTTTCATGTGGGTATTTCTGAATCTGCCCTAATGTCCCACAAGCTCTGCAAAGCTTTTTTGAAAGGAGTTTTTCTTCTCAGACCTCCTATAAGAAATCCTCCTTCTCCTTGGGACCTAAATTTAGTTCTTGCTTCTTTGATTCTTCCCCTTCGAACCTGCAGTTTCCTGTTCTTTAAAATTGTTATCATGGAAAACTCTTTCTGGTAGCTATTACATCAGCTAGAAGAGTTTCAGAGCTTCAAGCACTCAGCTGTCGTCCTCCTTATCTTTTGTTTCATAAGGACAGAGTATCCTTACGAACTAACCCGTCCTTTTTGCCTAAAGTGGTCTCGACGTCAAATCTGAATCAAAGCATTGATCTACCGGTCTTTCCAGAATATTCCAATAGGTCTGAACAAAAATTACACTGCCTGGATGTTCACCGTCAATTGAGGTACTACTTGGATAGAACTAAACAGTTCAGAAAATCTGATCAGCTGTTTGTCTCCTATGCGGAGAGCAGAAAGGGACTTTCAGTTTCAAAGGTATCATTATCCAGATGGCTAACATCTTTGATTTCCCTTGTATATGAAATTAGACATCAAAAGCTGCCTGATAAACCTAAGGCTCCTTCCACCAGAGCTTTGGCTACTTCTTTAGCCTTCCAAGACAGACTGCCTATCGACACCATTTGTGCAGCGGCTACTTGGGCTACTCCTCACACTTTCATTTCTCATTATAAGTTGGATTTAGCTTCTAGGCATAGAGCTAACTTTGGTTCCACTGTTCTCAGGAGTCTGTTCCGTTAGGCCACCCGGGACAAGGTGCTAGGGTCGCGGTCCCATCCAGCAAGAATGAAGGCGAGATAGACAACTTAACATATAGAAGTTATGTTCTTACCATAACGTTCCATGTTAGTTGTCTTCTTCTCGCCTTCTTCTTGCGTCCCACCCTCCTTCCCCCTGGCCTGGACAGACCTAGAGGAGTTCTGATTGTGACCTCTCTTTCTACCACCTCTTTATTAGACATATGCTATTATGCATATTTTCCTGGTTCAGGATATAGGTCATCCTTCTTTCTTCCTGTTGTTAGAGGTGGATTCTGTTTTACAGTTATTCTGTTACTATTATAAGCTGGGGTTAGCTTACAAACGAGATCTGAGGTAACTCTCGCCTAGCATTGTGGGATATAAGGGGAGCCTCGAGCTGGTGGAACCAACTCTCGAGCTTTTAGAGTGGCCGAGTCGGAGCCGAGGTCGGCTCCGAACCCATCCAGCAAGAAGAAGGCGAGAAGAAGACAACTAACATAGAACGTTATGGTAAGAACATAACTTCTATTTTTGTACCTACCATAAATGTAGATGTTCGAGGATCCACAGTGCTGCAGTCCAATTTACCCTCCCTCCTTCCCCTCTGTAGTTTGGGGTGGCTGTGTGTTGCTTGTGGGGTAACTATTGTTTCTACATTGGTGATTGGGTATTTTTCTATTTTTGGCTATGGCCTTTCTTTTTTAGGCCTTCTGACATCTGGGGCAAGAAAGACTGAGGATATGGCGTCGGTCATGTGCTTTAGTACCACGGCGTACTGACGTCAGATCTGAGCGACCATGACCGACGCCAGCCTAACTCTTTGGTATTCGGGCCGACCGAGGACAGCGGACTACCCACAGGTTATGACTGCAGCAATGTGGATCCTCGAACATCTACATTTATGGTAGGTACATACAAAACTGTACTTTTTGCTTGGACCTTCCTCTTTATAGATTTTTTTTTGAGCTTTTATACTCTTCCTAGTGTAGCGAAATACTGCAACAGTGATTTGGAAGGAGATGGTACAGTTGTATAAAATCGTACTGTAATGGTAATGTCCTTTCCATCACTGTTGCAGTATTTGCTCCCTTCTTCCTTCCCCTTTTTCTGGTTTCCTCCTGGATGCACATGTGTCCTCTTTTACTCCTTGGACTGTTGTACCTCCTGGGGCTTTTCAGTTCTGAGCATGGTATGTTGTGCATCACCCTTATGCCCTATGCCTCGAGCAGGGAGCATGCGTGTGACGTACATTATCCCTATAACAACCTAAGGATTTGGTATACTGGCTGGACGTCTGACTACCCTTAGCAGGGGATCCCTAGTGTAATGAATACTTCAACGGTGAATGGAAGGACATCTACTGTTGGGTTAAGATTTTGCACAACTTTACTTTCTAGCTCACTGTCCAGATCTCATTGCCTCCATCAAGCACTTCAGTAACACTTAAGATTAACTGGAGCATTTCAAGGAGATTATCATTAGTTTTGGGCCCAATAATTTCCTTTTTTGTTATTTACTAATTTGGTTTTAAACAACTGTTAGGAGACATTTACTATAGATTTATCTATTTCTAATTTATTAAATCTTGTAAGTGAACTGGTCTACTGACCCTTTCCAGTTACGACCTGGGTGTGTGCAACTGAACAATGTTTGAATTGGATAAGGGCCAGTAAGGCCCCTGGATTTAACAAATACAATGTGGTCAGAAAATTCCACCCCAAGACCTACTTGAGATGTACGTAATGTGGTTTGTAGTTTGATTTCTTGATTCATATTGCCTACTCTGTTAGAATTCTAGCTCTAGGACTCCTTTACAGGGAGGAGTAAGGTGGTTCTAAAAGGTTCCCTTAAGGGAGAGGTGTTGAAAGAGAAGGAATGGGAAAAGAAGACTAGTGACAGACTGGAACACGTCCAAATTAAAAGCCAAGAAGAAGACTGAAGAAAGATAAAACTGTTTTGAGAAGCTTTCTGTGATGATTTAGATTCCTTAGAGAATACTTTAATCTTCTCCACGTCCAGGGCCACCATCTTTAACCATTCCCTTAGTATCTTTCTTCCCCTCTAAGGCTTGAGTCCTCAGGACCAGTGAATTCTGCTCTGAAGAGAAAACCCGGAAACAGATCGTCTCAAGATTTGTTTTTTTTTTTCATGTCTTGCTTTTAGCTACATTGTTGTGCTCTTTTAGGTCTCTTTGGAGCCCTGTAAAATTTGGACTGGGAAGATTACTGCTTTTGTGAAGGCTTAGTTTCAGTTTGGTGTTCTCTTGGCCCCCTCAGTCTAAGACAGCAAAAGAAGATACCCAAGCCTCTTTCATTGTTGTTCTACCCCAGACTCTGTTTTGACACTGGTAGTATAAGAACCTGAAAGAGAACATGTGCCAGTGTTCTTGGCATCCATGGCTTTCATTTCCTCTTTCAGTGCCCTTGATGCTAGTAGAAGTTGTTGGTCCTGTCTTTGTTGTCACTGACCCCCACTAGGCCTAAAAGGATCAGTGGTGAGAACCCAGTATCAACTCCAGTCCAGACTTGTGTTTTTTTGGGGCGTTGTCTGTGCCCCCTAGCATTTGATTTTTGAAATTGTTGATGCTAATGGTTTCCCCTTTTGGCATTGGCACTAATGTGATCTGCAGGGCATCATACTGATGCAGTGGATAACGTTGTGACTTCACAGCAAGAGGTTCCTCAATTCAGTTCTCGACTGGGGTGCCACCTTTGCATAGTCTGCATATTCTCCTTTTGTTTGTGTGGGTTTCCTCCCACATTTAAAAGACATGCAGTAGGTTATTGGACATGCTGTAAATTGGCCATAGGTGCGAGTATGAGATGAAAGCCGACAAGGGTGGTGGGGCAGTTGAAATGCTGCAGAGTGACAATGTTAGCAAAATGTATGACATGTTGAATGACAGCAGTGTATATGAAAGGATGTCTTTAAATGAAGTTAACATGGCCTATACTAGAATTGACTGGTTATATGACTCGTTTTGCCAGGATGTTAGATGCAGGTGAACTAGATTACTTATCTGTAGACTTTCTGGTGATTTCTACTATAATTGGAATCCTGAAAATCCATAAAAACATCAGTAACCCTCCATTTAGACCGATTGTTGCAGCTAGGAACTTCAAGACAGAGCCACTAACTTCCTGTAATGATGTGTGTACCAAGAAGGCATTAACCAACAAACCACATATTATGAAGGACTCTTAGCATTGCTTGGAGTTGCTTAGGGATAAGTCAATTATGGATGAATACATGTTTATTACAGTTGATGTGATTAACCTATTTAAGGTTATTTCGCATGATATCGGTCTTGAGTACTTTGGTGAAAGTTTACTAAATGTTGAAGGTATTCATAATGTCAAGAGAAACTTACTTGTTGAGATGATGGAGATAGTTTTGAACAATAATTTGCTGTATTTTGAGGGAGAATATTTTAGACAGAAATCTGGAGTGGCAATGGGGTCAAGGTGTGCCCCCATATATATGCCAACCTAGTTCTTGCCGAGTGGGACAAAAAAATTGTATTTCATTTTGTCTACATGAAATACGTTCCCATATGGGTACGTTTCCTTGATATCCTTATCTTGTGGCGTGGCAAGAAGGAAATAATTGATTTTGTGTTGTACCCAGTGGGCACAAATTACTTTTTTTTTTAAGATTTACCTATGATGTTGGCCTGAAATAAAATACATTACTTAGATATACTGTTATATAAGCATACCAAGACTGGTGAATTATGTTCTAGTTTTTATAGGAAAGAAACTTTCTCCAATATGCTTCTACATTTCGACAGTTGCCACCCCTTTCACTAGAAGAAAGGGATTGTGAAGGGACAGATGGTACTACTTTTGAGACTAGTGAGTGACGACCACTTGTTTGACACTGAACTGCCCAAGTTGATTGGATTTTTTCTGAATAGCGGCTGCCCAATTAGGCTATTAATTAAGGTCAGAAATAAAGTCCGTAAAAAAATGGAAGGACATGTACACCCCAGTTTTATTAACGAAAATAGATACGAAAATGAATGCATGTCAAATTGTACCACAAAATAAAATGTTGGTCCTGCCCTTTAACCTTAATTCTGAAGCATTAAAAATCCTTATCAATAACTGCTGGGAAGCAACCATCAGAAGTGATTTGAAAAGCAAGTTAGGTGAGCATCCCATGGTAACCTACAGTAGAAGGAAGAATTTGAAAGAAATCTTGGAAAAGAGCAAAGATGTTTCCAACAAATTTTATTGCTCCCAGCTGAGTAAATGCAGTATGTATAGGTTTTGCTGATGTATACCCGAGGGTCCATATGTGACCATTGAAGGTCACTGGAAGACGATACAATGTCCAGGACAGGCTAACTGCAATAGTAAAATGGTGGTGTACATTGCTGTGTGTAGCACTTGTCCTGCATTTTCTGTACGAAAAGCCACCCGTAGGTTACAGGATAGAATGGCAGAACACCTTAGAGATGTGATAAATAGAAAAACCACTAATGCATTATATTGTCACAGTGAAATATGCAAAAATTTTAATACGTTTTTGATTATCTTCGTGTTTCACTGTTGCATTCATCACCTGTGGGTTATCCCTGCTGTGGTAGCCCTCGGTCGGCCTGAATACCAGAGTCAATGTTTTTGTGCTCCGGCTGACATCGCCTGTAGTCTGACATCCGGTCATCAGTGCAAAAAGCAAGGCAGCCAACATCATTACATCAGTCTTTCTTGCATGGAGCCTGTAGCAGAAGCAGTTTTCACTACCAGAAGTGGAATTTCAGCAGAAAACGTCCAAAGCTAAGTACCCCGTCGGGGGCCCTTTTTTCTTGCTCTAACCGATGTCCGAAAAAGTTAACAGTTGTCTTTCCTGTGGAAAGCAGATCCCACACTGAGCCTTTCATTCTTACTTCATCACTGGTTTAGGCCCAGACCACGACGTCCCTCGTTGCTGGTTCTGTGCCCTCTCTAATGTGAGAACCATTCCCTGTAGGGCTGTCTTTGTAGACAATTTTTTGTATTCCATCTTAGAATTCTGATATGGCATCCATCAGCCAACAGTCTGTCGACATTCTGAAAAAACTTAGAGGTAAAGATAGAGGCATGCCACACAAGGCTAAGCCTTCCAACGATGCTACCGCAAAGCAAGTCATCTGATGTTCTTCGTGTTTCACTGTTGCAGTCATAACTGTAGGGTGTTCCTGCCGGCAGGCAGCCCAAGGTCGGCCAGAATTCCAAAGTCTGGGTCCGGCGTCTGCTGTACCAGCAAGTACCCTGATGTCAGAACGCAGAGGTATAAAGCTGACAGCCGACGCTATCTTCTCCAGTCTTTCTTGCCGTGCGGTGGAAAGCAGCTCGCAAGTCGTTGGCGCATTCAGAACAACGTGCTTTGATTGTCGTCGGTCCGAAGTTTTCTACTTCTCTTCTCAAGCTAAGTACCTCGTTGGGGAAACTTTTTTCTTGCTCCTCCGATGTCAGAAAAAGTTAATAATTGTATATCGTGTGGAAAACAAATACCTCATAAAGATTTCCACTCTGTCTACCTTGCTTAGCCCTGACCACGACGTTTCTTGCTGTCGGTTCTGTGCCAGGTTTAATTCTCGCACTATCAAGCGTAGGTACGATTGGGCCTTGAATTATTTCGGTAGACGATTCAATTATAGGATGTCGTCGGATACTTTACCGACAACCGGAATTCAAAAGAAACGCAAAGACAAGGATAGGCCTCCGAGGTCCAAACAAGATACTTTGCAGCCGGAGCCAGCTTCGGGTTCGGTGGTCGTCAGTGAGGCGCTTTTGCAGCCCCTGTCGTCTGCCACTTCGGAACAGATGGCCGACACGGACTCCCATGGGGAGCCTTCTAGGCCTAGTATTTTATCTGCTGCAGGACCTTCGGACGTCGCTCCTTCAAATGGGTCCAGAACCGCTGTGCAGGTACCGGCTTCTGAGGGGGTTTTCAGGCCTTCTCACATCACTGTTTCTACAAAGGCAAAGTCAAAGACTCCTGTTAAACCAAGGGTTACTGCTCAAGCTTCCTCGGATACAGCTCCCAAGTCCCAGAAACAATTACTACGGATGGCTGAATATTTACTGACAATGATTAGGGGTTCTCACCCTCCTCCAGAAAAAAAGCCTAGACAGGATATTCCTTATGATTCATCTGATCAGGCTTCTGCGTCTTCTGTCTCTTCCTCTGACCAGGATTATTCTTTTCCTCCTTATGAGGATTCTGATGCAGAGGACTCTATTCCCTCTGCTTCTCCCCCTGAAGATTTCTCTTTTGGGGAAACCTTACATGAGATGAGGGAGCATTTTCATTGGGAAGGTCAGGATTATTCTGCTTCCAAGAAGAGACCTAGGGAATTTCTCCTTCTCCCTCAACACAGGCCTTTGGCTATTCCTCCTGTACTTGATATTGTGGATGATGCTTTTTCTGAAGCTAACTTGAATCCTGATTCCTTGCCGCCTGCTCCTTCTAAGCCTGATAGATTTTACAGAGTCCCTGACTCCCATCAATTCTTATTTAAGAACCCTTCTGCAGATCCTGAAACCATTTCTCAGGGTTCTAGGGCTGCTAAGGCCGCTTCATCTAAAAATCCTATTCCCTCTGAAAAGGATTCTCGTGCCTTGGACAGGTGGGGCAAAAAGGTTTACACTTCTGCTACTCTTTCTATTAGAGCTTTAAATTGCCAGTTTCACATGTTCAAGTATCAGCAATTTCTTTTGTCTGTTTTAAAGCAAAGGCTCTCTACCTTTCCTGCATGTGCAAAGGACAAGGAATTACAGGATGTATTGCATGCAACTGAACAAGTTAGCAAACATAGTTTACATTGTGGTTTTGATGCCTTGGAAGCTTCTTGCAGGGCCGCAGCCTCTGGTACTGTCATCAGGAGACATGCTTGGCTTCGTGAGCAGAATTTACCTGAGCAGGCTAAGGCTAAACTGTTAATGCCCCTGTTCAGCATGATGTTTTATTTGGATCCAAGGCTGAGGAGGTTATTAAAATGATTTTAAGAGGCTACAAATTCCACTTTCATACTCTGCCAAGGTCTTTGGGTTGGCCGGATCTGCCAAAACATCAATGGTCAGAGACCTTAAATCAAGTGGACGCTTTATTGGCCATGAGAGCCATAGAGCCTGTTCCACTTCCAGAGATGGGAAAAGGTTTTTACTCCAGACTGTTCCTGGTCCCAAGGAAACAAAACTCATGGAGACCTATTCTGGACCTCTCAGTATTAAATACCTTTCTGGAGATTCCAAAATTCAAGATGCTTACTCTGCAACAACTTCTTCCCATGCTCTCCCAAGATGCTTGGATGGTGACATTGGACTTGAAGGAAGCCTTTTTACACATTCCCATCAGACAGGAACGCAGAAAATACCTCCGATTCAAGGCAGGTTCAAGACACTTTCAATTCTCTGTACTGCCCTTTGGCTTATCTACTGCGCCCAGAGTCTTTACCAAGTGTCTGGCTCCAGTAGTAGCTTATTGCAGACTCCAAGGGATTCAAATTTACCCCTATCTGGACGACTGCCTTATTCAGGCGGACAGCAAGGATCTTTTACTTCAGCATCTGCAGTTTGTTCAGCGTCTTCTCCTACTTCTGGAATTTTCAGTGAACACAAAAAAGTCACATTTGATCCCCTCTCAGCAAATGATCTTTTTGGGAGCTCTTCTAAACACAAGCCTACAAAGGGCCTTCCTTGCTCCAGAAAAGCAAGTACAGCTGGCATCAATTTTCAAGACCTTGGCTACTTTGACTCGGCTCACTGCAAGGAAATTCCTGCAGACACTGGGCTACATGGCTTCTTGCATCCTGTTGATTCCAAATGCAAGGCTTCATATGAGAAAACTTCAATGGTACCTAAAGAGTGTATGGTCTCAGCATTACCACAGCCTGGAAACAATGATTCCTCTGATTCCCTGCCTCCAAAAAGAGTTCCTCTGGTGGTCCAGGGCTTGTGGTTTAAACGAAGGGAATCCCTTTCGTCTACCTCATCCTGTTCAGATCATAACCACAGACGCCTCTGATTATGCTTGGGGAGCTCATTACCTAAACAATTGCCAGCAGGGCTATTGGACAAAGAAGCATCTGCCCTGGCACATCAACTTGAAGGAAATGTTGGCAGTTCAAAATGCTCTTCTAGCCTTCCAGAGTCTTTTGCAACCAGGCCATCTTCTGATTTGCACAGACAATACCACAGTCATGTGGTACATAAACAAGCAGGGGGGCTCTCACTCTTACCCCCCTTTGCAGACTAGCCATGAGTTTATGGGACACAGCTCTAAATCTGAATCTGCATCTTCAAGCTCAATTCATTCCAGGAAAACAGAATCTCTTAGCAGACAGCCTAAGCAGAAATCTTTTGGATCCTCACGAATGGATGTTGGACCCCAACATATTCAGCAGGATTACGGCAGTTTGGGGTTGTCCTCAGATAGATCTGGTTGCATCTCATCTCAATCATCAGCTGCCTCTCTTTTGCACCAGGTCCTTCCACAAAGCAGCTTGGAAAGTGGATGCCCTGTCTTTCAGCTGGAGGAATCTTTCGGGATATGCCTTCCCTCCTCTTCCTCTTCTGCCTCGGGTGTTACTGAAAATAAAACAGGACAAACCCAAGATTCTCATTTTGATAGCTCCAAATTGGCCTCTGCTGTTTTGGTATCCAACTTTAAGACACCTGTTCTTGGAACCTCCATGGATTCTGCCTCTGTTTCCTTCTCTTCTGTCCCAGCATCAGGGTCAGATGTTTCACTCTCAAATCAAGACTCTTTGCCTGGCAGCTTGGCTCTACAAGGGCCTTTGATTCCTTCTGCTTTTCCCAAACAAGTTTTGGATGTTCTCTTAGAAGCTAGGCACCCTAGCACTAGAAAATCCTATGCTTCTAAATGGAAAAGATTTTGTATTTGGATGCGGGATCGAGGTTCTGATCCTCTTTTGCCTGACATTTCTTCCATTTTACTTTATCTCTCAGACCTCCTGCTTAAAGGCCTCTCCTTTTCTTCCATTAAAATTCATGCTTCTGCTTTCTCGGCTCATTTCAACAGTGATCCCCCCCATCGTCTCTCACCAGCTGGTGAGACAATTCTTGACAGGGGCCAAGAACTTAAGACCTCCCAGAACTCCTCCTGTTCCTGCTTGGGATCTTAATTATGTTTTGGAAAAACTAACTTTATCCCCCTTTGAGCCTGCGGCTGCTTCGGATATCAAGTTCTTATCCTGGAAGACAGCTATTTTATTAGCTTTGACTTCTGCCAGAAGGGTTTCAGAGTTGCAAGCTCTCATGGCTGTGGAACCATACCTTATTTTCCACCAAGACAGAGTTACCTTGAGGACCAATCCTACATTTATGCCTAAGGTGATTTCTAAAGTGGCTTTAAATCAGACTATTCACCTTCCTACTTTCTTTCCAAATCCTCAAAACAAGGGGGAAAGGATTTTGCATTCATTGGACATAGACAACTACGGTTTTACCTGGATAGAACTAAACATTTCAGAAAATCTGATCAGTTGCTTATTTCTTATGCCTCCAGTTCTCTAGGCAAGGCTATCTCTAAACAAACTATTTCCAAATGGATTGCTCATGGGATAAGGTTTTGTTACTCTCACTTTGGGAAGCAAATTCCAGGTACTGTTAGAAGTTATTCTACTAGAGCAGCTGCCACTTCAGCAGCTTTTCTCAGAGGAGTTCCTACCAAGGACATTTTGGAAGCTGCCACTTGGAGTTCAGTGCATACTTTTTCTAAGCACTATAATCTCCCTTTGTATTCTAAGTCTAGGGCAGGTTTTGCCTCTGCTGTCTTGCAGGGTCTTCTGGCTGCCCCTTCTACATAACCTCCTCCCTCATCACAGCTTTGGGATTCCACCCTGCAGTTATGACTGCAACAGTGAAACTCGAAGAACATAGTACAGTTGTGTACACCTACCATAAATGTAGATGTTCGAGTGTCTTCACTGTTGCAGTCGGTGTTTCCCTCCCACCAATCCCCTATTATTTTCTGCTTTTTCTATCTTCCTCTTCTTTTGTGGTGTATTTGTGTTTCCTTTTTGGACACCTTTTGGTTACTTTGGGGGACTTCTGACATCTGGGGCAAGAAAGGCTGGAGAAGATGGCGTCTGCTGTCAGCTTTATACCTCTGCGTTCTGACGTCAGGGTACTTGCTGGTACAGCCGACGCCGGACCCAGACTTTGGAATTCTGGCCGACCTCGGGCTGCCTGCCGGCAGGAACACTCTACAGTTATGACTGCAACCGTGAAGACACTCGAACATCTACATTTATGGTAGGTGTACACAACTGTACTTTCTCTGGAATTCAGTGAGGTGCTTTTGCAGCCTCTGATGCCCTACTCGCCTTCTACCCAGGCCTCTGCCTGAGACCCTTTTGGAGTCCGGTATGCCGCAGAAATCCACTTCATCTTCCGAGCCTTTGTCTGCCTCACTTTGGTCCGGAGCCGTGATGCAGGCACTGGCTTCCGAGGAGGCCTTTCACACTACCTATTCTAGACAAAAACTGATGTCTTTGCATCCGACTACTGCTTTTCAGAGACCGACAGATTCTGTCAGGCCTAGAAGCCGGGCCACTCCTAGGAAATTTGCTTCTAGCCACCATCTTGCTACTGCTCCCCCACTCCAAGCTCAAATGCTTAAAATGGAGGATCTCCCCTCCCTTATTTGAGGTATTGGGGGGGGGGGCACTCCAAAAAGGAAACGTCATCCTTCTCCAGAAATTGACAGACCAAGAGTCTGAGAAATCTGATTATTCTGCTTTTTGAAGAACAGCAACATCCCTCAACTGTTTGAGGATTCAGGTACAGAAGAATCCTTCCCTTCTGCCTCCCCTCCAGAGGACCTTTCCTTTGGGGAAACCCTTCACTTCTTCAGGGAACATTTGCATTGGGAATCTCAAGACTTCCCACAGTCAAAGAAACGACTTAGACTTTCTGAACCTACCCCAGCACCAGACCCCTGGCCATCCCACCTATTCTGTAAGTGGTGGATGATGATTTCAATGAATCCAGCTTGGCCTCTGATGCCCTACCTCCTGCTCCAACTAAACGTGACAGGTACTACAGAGTACCGGATTCTCACAGATACTTGTGCAGGAATCCTGCTGCAGACAATGAGGTCATTACACAGGGACCCAAAAGAGCTAAGACTAGTTCTGCAAGAATCCTCTTCCTTCTGAAAAAGACTCTAGAGCACTGGAAAGATGGGGTAAGAAAGTCTACACTTCTGCAACCTTAATAATTGACCCTGGGCCCTTATTATTGAGATTAAGAAAGAGGTTGAGATGAAAAGGCACTCAGGATATTTTAAATCTATTTTGAATCCACAGGCCTCCCATACCTTAACTGGTTTGGATGATATGGAAGTGGAGGGTATGAAAAGTGACAAGACCAACCTGGGTATTAGATTCTTGTGTACCTTTTCAGTTGACCATCACTTCATAAGGGACATTTTACAGAAGAATTGGTCAATTATTAGTGAGGATAGGCATTTGGCTGACATACTGGGCCCTTTACCAGGTATTACTTACAGGAAGGGGTTTAGTTTAAAATCTCTTTTGGAAAGGAATAAAAGAATAGGTCTTAATAGACATAAGGGTATGACTCGATGTGGGACATGCCGCCAGTGTAAAAGTACACAAGAAGGAACACAGGTTATGATGAATAAACAGAAATATAAGATCATAGGTAACTTTAACTGCGCCTCTAGAGCAGTGGTATATGTAGCTTTGTGTAACAAATGCCCGGCCTTCTATATAGGGAAGACCGAAAGGGTGTTGCGGAAACGCATATATGAACACCTATATGCAATATCTAAGATCGACCCAAAAAATGCACTAGCTCGTCATGTGATGGAATATCCAGACCATATATTTCAGTTTTCAGTGCTAAAACAAGTGTCAACAGACCAAAGTAGTGGCCCTTGGCAGATTAATTTAGAGAAAGAAGAGCTCTTTTGGCAAATAAGAACGGGAGCATATATATATCCTGGATTGAATGAGGCTATTTCATTGACTTGTATACTCAAACATCTGGCCTTAAGGAGATAATTGGTAATATTACTATGGCCTATAACCCACCTGCTCCCATTTAGGTTATTTTTAGAGTATAGGTTTTTCATATATATATATATATATATATATTTATACTGTGGGGGGGGGGGGCTTTAGACATTTATTTTTGGGTATATATGATAGATATATATAGTATACGTGATAGGTTTACATATTAAGTTTGCTATCCTAGGGGGTTTTTAGATTTTATTAATTTATTTTCTTTGTATTAGTTTGCTTTTTATAGTTTAGTTACAGGTCATGGTTCCTCCATTGACCTTTTCAGTTTATAGCATGGTTCATGATACATGTTGTATTTGCATACATTTATATATACACTTCTGTATATTTTTAGCATATTATATGTCATTATTAATGTGTTATTAATGGATGAATAATTTAATGCACATTTAATATATTATGCAACATTTTTATGATTTTTAACGAGTTTTCAGTGAGAGTTTAAAATGGATGTGTCTTTTAATATAGGAGGGTCCTCAATTATGAGGTCATTAACATGGTTAATAAGTGCATATTTAAATGAGTTCTTCCCTGGTATTTGCTGTTTTGTCTGATGAAGGAAGGATACGAAGCCTTCCGAAAGTTCTTGTTAATAAAGTGCTAACATTATATCTGCTACATCGTGATTACTTTCACCCATTGGATTTATTTAATCACCACCTGCAGACAGTTTCCTTTGTGGTTTTCGTTTCATTGAGTTTGTTTGGCGGTTTTGGTTTGTATCTTTATCCCTCTCGCCAGGCTTCACATGAGAACACTTCAGTGGTACTTGAAGAACCTTTGGTGTCAGCACTCAGTCCCTAGAGACCACGCTCTCTCTGATCCCTTGTATAAGGTCCAAATTTCTCTGGTGGGCAGAGGCCTGTGCTATGAACAAGGGTCGTCCCTTCATCCTTCGCCCTTCCAACCAGGCTATCACCACCGATGTCTCAGACATTGCTTGGGGTGCTCACCTAGCAGGCAGGTGTACCCAGGGCCTTTGTAATGCCCAGCAACTTCACTTGCACATCAATCAGAAATGATGGCAGTGCAGAAGGCTCTGACTTCCTTCCAACTCCATCTCAGGCCAGGAGTGGTCCTTGTAAAAACAGACAACACCACAGTAAATGTGGTACATCAACAGGGGGGTGGGGGTGGGTGCACCCAATCTTACCCCTTGTGCAGGTTAGCTCTGAGTCTCTGGCTTACAGCCACCTCCATGTGGCTACACCTAGTTGCCCAATACTTACCAGGTATCAACAACACACTGGTGGATCCCTAAGCAGAAACTTACTGGACCCCCACAAATGGCAGCTCCACAGAGAAATCTTTCTGCAAATCACCCACGAGTGAGGGATCCCAAAATGTGACTTCTTTGCCTCGCACCTCAACCACCAGCTGCGCAAGTTCTCTACCAGGGAGTATCACCTCCTAGCATGGAAGGTGGATGCCTTGACCACTTCCCCTGGAGCTCCCTCTTTGTGTATCCATACCCTCCTCTGCCCCTTATTCCCAAGGTTCTGATCAAAATAAGAGAGGGAGAGACAAAAGGCCATCCTCCTTGCTCCAGATTGGCCCAGACTTCATTGGTAGCCCTTATTACGCAGTCTGACCTTACAGCCCCCAAAGCTGCTTCCCCTGATGTCAGACCTCTTGATCCAGGAGAAGGGAAAGGTACTGCGCCCAGACCTACAGACTCTCAAACTTTCAGCATGGCTTGTACACTAAAAACTAACTAGGAGTCCCTGTTAAGCAAACAGGTCCTGGACATCATCACAGAGGCCAGAAGGCCCAGCACAAGGAAATCATATGCAGGAAAATGGAAAAGATTCTGCTCCTGGAATCAATCCAAAAGGGGGCAGTACCTCCCAACCTTCCATCCCTCTCATCCTGGATTACCTAGCAGAATTGCTCAGTAGTGGCTTCTTTCTCCTCTATTAAAATCAATGCCTCAGACATCTTTGCCCACTATGATTCAGACCCACCCATCTTTCTCTCATCCTTTGATTAAGCAGTTCCTCAGAGGGGGTTTTACTATCAGGCCTCCGCCACCCTGGTACCTGAATTGTGTTAGAGAAACTAACCTTACCTCTTTTCGAACCTGCCGCTTCAACAGAATTGAAATATCTCTCTTGGAAGACTGCTTTCCTACTAGCTATCACCTCAGCCAGAAGGGTCTCAGAACTTCAAACTCTCATGGCTGTCGAGCCCTTCATAATTTTCCATGCAGACAGTCTCTCCCTGTGGATTAACCCCTCCTTTATGCCCAAGGTGGTATCTGATGTGACCCTTAACCAGGTCATACGCTTTCCCACCTTCTTTCCCAACCCTCAAAACAAGGGGAAAAGAATTCTACACTCACTAGATGTGCACAGAACTCTGATACTGTCTGGACCGTACTAAGCCATTCAGAAAAACAGACCAGCTTCCTGTAAGCTTTGCCCCAGGGGCAGAGAGGAAGCCCATCTCCAAACAAGCCACTTCAAATGGATTTCACACTGTATCCACTTTTGCTACAGACTACATGGGGAAACCCATCCCTGAGTCTGTCCATGCCCACTCCACTAGGGCAACCTCCACTTCCACTGCCTTCCTCAGAGGAGTACCTACTGGGAACATCTTGGAAGCGGCCTCCTGGACCTTTGTCCATACCTTTACAAAGCATTACCACTTACCTCTCTTTACTAAGTATAGGGCAGGGTTTGCCTCTGCAGTGCCTCCTGACCCATACCTAGAACTCAACATATACTTCCACCCTTTTCCTCAGCTTTAAGAATCCTCCCACAGGTGATGACTGCAACAGTGAAACAGAAAGAACATAGTACGGTTATGTACATTTACCATAAATGTAGATGTTCAAGTGTATTCACTGTTGCAGTCTTGGTTTCCCTCCTTCCATCCCCCATTTAGCATCTTCCCCTAGGGGGACACAAGCTTCCCAAGGTGGCTTTTAGCCACCAGGACCACTTCTTTCTTTTCCCTTGTGCTTCCGACAGTTTAGGGCAAGAAAAACTGATGTAATGACGTCTGCCTTGCTTTATAGCACTGACTGTCCGACTACAGGCGATGGCAGCCGGTTCACAAAAACATTGACTCTGGTATTCGGGCCAACCGAGGGCTACCACAGCAGGGATAAACCCACAGGTGATGACTGCAACAGTGAATCCACTCAAACATCTACATTTATGGTACGTGCACACAACTGTACTTCCATTTTTTTTTTTTTTTTTTTTTTTTTTTTTGTTATTGATAGGGTTAAATACAATGGTGGGAGCGTGTGATGAGGAAACTACACTTGAGGTTAGGGAGACACTATGGCAACTAAGATTAAATGCCACAGTGTCCCCAGGCATTAATGACAACTGTTCCATGGCCAGTGTGTTGAATTTAAAGACAACATTGATCTGACATAGTATTTTATATGTATTATTAATTATTTCATTATTTTATGGTATTTTTATGTATGGAGTATTTGATGTGACAATATTAGCTTTTATAACTGGTTAAGTTTTGCAAGTATGATGGTAGGCAGCCTGTATTATGTTTCTTTAAAATGATGGTTTTTAATTGCTTAGTTCTGATTGGTGTCTTGTTACTATATTAAGTAGACTTCATGCCAAGAATAATGACTCTGATGATGCTCGTATGAAACTGGTGAAAGCGCAAAGTCTGGTTGGGAATTGTTTTAATAAACCTCCATTTCGCTTGGAATTTGATGTGGTGCTGACTTTATTTCTTAGTTTAGACACTCTTTCACCATGTGTCAATTCCTGTGGTTCTTGATTTACACAAGTATCTGTGTAGTGAATGGTGTGGCCTGGAAGGGTTATTCATTTATATGAGGTTATGGATTTGAGACGGTTGAGGTTAGATAATTTGTGAGTTCAGCCACTGTAATTCTCTTAAGGTGGTACAGTGGTGGTGGGCTCTCTTTGGAAGTTTGGAGGTGAATTATTATATTTTTTTTAGTAGCATTGCTCATTTTGTTTAGCAAGGCTATGTGGATGTTAACGACTAGCATAGGGTGCGTTTGAGTAGGCAAGAGGAGAGAGGAAGCCGCATGTAGGAGGAATGTAGCTTTTGATGGAATTTTTTCGCTGTATTCGGATGCATGTCAAAATTTAGGTTCTTATCTATAAAGATACCTCGTAATTTGGTATGTGTGACAAGTTCAGTTTGTTTTGTTGGATGCAGTAACCGAGAAGGTTTTGTTGACAGTAAACTGTTGGGGAGTGAATAGGATTAGTTTGGAATTATTTGGGTTTAGGAAAAACTGGGTAGATGTCAGCCAGGTTGCAGTAGAGGAGGAGGACTTGGTACGTTTTGTGTTTTTTGCAGTACAAATAACTCTGGAGTCATCTGCATACTGTAGTAGTTATATGTAGGTAGTTGAAGATGTTACAAATAATGGATCACAAGTTTGACCCTTGTGATACAGCTGGGGGGAGGTGAGATGTCATTTTGCCTCTTGACCGTTTGAGCTGTATTTTAGAGGTGGCTATGGAGCTATGATTCAGCAGTGGTGTCATGTCCTAGATTGTAGAGTTTGTGTATGAGAATGGAGTAAGATACTGTCTCAGATGCTTTGGTTAAGTCAAGGAAGTGGGCAGACATTAGATTTCCATTATTTCTGTTTGTGTTTACTGTATAGGTGAAACTAAAGTGGCAAAGGTACTGTGGTGGGAGTGGAAGCCATTATTAGATAGAGGGGAGGTTATTTTGTGTGAAATGGGACTGGATGCATTTCTCAGTTTTTGGTGTTTGCCACAGTAGAAAATCCCCGAGTTATTACCACAACAGTGAAAATTAAATGAGTCAGCTGTTCAGACTCTCTCAACTAGTACACCTGCTTCACATAGACAGAGCTTGAAGAACATGTTCACTGTTTTAATTGCATTTTTCCCTCCGTTCCTGCTCTGCAACAGGCAGATTAACAGACAAATTCAGGGACAATACTAACACTGATTTTTGCTAGAATCCTGTGAAAGACCAGATAATGTTCATGACATACTGCATTTTTGAAATCGTGGGACTAGTAATGGCCACAAGGTCCATTATTTCATAAAGTAAACCACAACACTGATTGTTCAAACAGACAGATGTGGCTGGTCAATGAAGCTCGCATCACGCAGAACAGTTCAGCACATAAAGGCAAAGATCCAAGACTCCTTAATGGAATTCCCTAACCAACTAATTTTGGCCCCCAGGCCATCGGACAGTGCTATATTCTCCATTTGTTTTCTTCTGTATCACTTTTTAAGCTGTCTTGGGCGTCAGTAGCGAAGACAAATGTTCACCTAGAGTGTGTGAAAAAAATCCCTCATTTGGACTTCCACACTATTTTTGGCCCGGGCTTGGAGCTTGAAATGCCTGTCTCCAGTGTGTTAATTTCAACTCAAGAACATTTAAACATAGCGCTGAACCTTTGGAAAAAAATTTAGAAAAGAAAATGAAGCATTTGGCCCCTCATGCAATATGATGTCTGCCATTTAGGCTGTTTTTCCTTGTAGGAAGATGTGGCCAAAGGTACTTGGGGTACTGGACAAAATTTACTGTTTGATATCCCACCCAGTCTCATGAATTTCAAAGGAGGGAGGGATGGATTTTCAGTCCCCTCTGACAGTGTGTGCAGCTGAGGCCTCTAGTGAGACCCTTATGAAGTCTGAAACTTCGTCAGCCTCCTGGGTGTCTGCACAGACTTAAGAACTCGGGGAATCAAATGTGTCTGGGATAGCTTTGTATATTCTGGCTTCAATCTCTAGTTCCATTACTACCCACAGGGAGGGCGGTACCCCCAGAGAGGGGTTACCCCACAGAGGAATCTTCAGCTTACCAACTTCAGGCTTTGGTTGCCCACCTGCAGTCTGAGCCATTGAAATCCAGTGCCACACCCAAAAACAGGCCCAAGTTTGCCTCAGCCTAGAACTTCTGGGTCTCTGTCTCACCAGACCTACCTGCAGGACTTTGTCAGGCTGGCTAAGAATCTCCTAGATTTCACAAAGTTCTAGGCAGCTGAGCCTTGGTAGGACCCCTCCTTAGTATTTTCTCCTGGCAGAAGGTAGACTATTCCCACCAAAAAGTCTTCTCATTCTTATGACTCCGATGAGGATGAGCCATGTCGAGCAGATTTCTTCAGCGTCATATGCTGACTCAGAGTCTAATGAAAATATTGGCTACTCTTCACCACCTGCGGATTTCACCTTTGGAGAGACCTTCCACAAGATTGGGGGAGTTCAACTAGGAGACTCAGCATTACCCCATATCTGAGTGTGTTAGTTTCTTAAGTTGCCAGTGCACAAATCTGTAGCCATTCTTCCAGTATTACAGGCTGTGGATGATAACTTAGATTCTTTCTTGCAGCCCAACTCCAACCAACTTCCTCCTGAAAGCTAAACTATAGGGATGTCCTGACTGACGTCACTGTTGCAGTATTCTTGGTATACATGGGCTACGAAAGCTTTGCCTTCCTGGGAGTATATGTCGATGTGACCTCAGTTCATATGCATTGAGGTATATAGGCGAAGATATGCACAAGTACCCCCAGACTGTCCCTCTCTGCCAGCATGAACAAGGTTGTGTATCTGTCAGACTGCTCTTCATTTGGTCATCGGTACTGTTGCTTCACTTTCACATTTCACTTAAGTACCTCAGTGGGGGAACCTTCCTTTTTGACTTTTTTTGATTTGTGTAGATCATTTTGTTAGATGTCAGATGTGGTGGGGTAAATGCCAGTGCGGTAGGCATATCTCTTGCTAGGATTTGCACACTGAGTGCCTTTATTTGTTTGTCCAGAGCATGACTACAAAACCTGTTCCATCTACCAGTCACTTGTTCCAAAAACCTTTCTAGAGGTCTGGGTTTCCCCTCTGAACATTATTCAAAAACCCTTAACTGGACCCTGAAGTGGTCATTTGTGGGCCCACGGGAGCCAAAGGCAGCACCTCTAGATATCCCTTACCTGATGAGAAAGAGAAGAAACCTGGATCGATTTGGCAAGGTTTTCACTTCTGCTCATGAAACCTCTTAATTGTCAGTTTTGTATGGTCAAATTCTAAGAAACCCTCCTGGGTCAAATTAAAGAACAACGGAAGGGAGGGGCGATGAAAGGTAGATCTCTCCACAAAGAATTGTTAGAATTCTGCAATTTATGTTCCCTGGTTGCAAATCATTCTTTGCGTTGTGGTTTTGATGCTTTAAAAGCATCTAGTGGGGCAGTGATTTCCCTAGGGTTACAGCAGGGAGCAGCCTTGACTCAGCTGGGCACCCCCCTATCCCTTCTTCTTTAAGTCACATCCCATCCTAACCCTCCCACATCTCCACCTGTAAAGCTAAGGGGAAGAGGTTTACTTCCACTTTTCTTGAACAAGGGGCTAGACATCACTTGGGACTAATGAGTCCTTCACATCATAAGAGGCGTTTACAATCTGCAGTTTGCTTCCCATTTAATGCCAGCAGATATTTCTTTTAACCCAAAAGGACAGATCAGGTCCAAGTTAAATTAGTTCTGGAACAGGGCTCCATGGAACTGGCCCCCAAGGAGAAAAGGGTACTAAGTTTTTTTTTCCTGAACCAAGAAAGGAGGGATCTTTGAGACCACCTTAGCTCTCTCAAAGTTAAACAGGTTCCTGGTGGTCCCCAAATTCAAAATGCTCACCCTTCAAAAACTGCCTATGCATTCCCCTGGGTTTTCATGGTCACCCTAGACCGAAAAGATGCCTATCTCAACATTCTTATAAAGTCCACTTGAAAGTATCCGACCCCTATGAATGGATGCTAAAAAAGGTTGCTCAGCTTGAATGTTTCACTGTGCAGTAATCTTGTATACCATTTTCAACAAAATCACAAGCATGTAGTGTGTGCCAGAAGTAGACAATTTACCTCAGAAGAAAACAGGCAGCTGATAAGGTATTGTTCAAGGACCAAAAGCAACCAAGTCTGCAGGTAAGCCACCTTCTTCCCATAGACAAGTCTGTTTCTATGCACCTTCCCCTCCCATACCTCTCATTCCCAGATTACTTATAAAGATCAGGGAGAAAGGGACGAGATTTTTTTGCACCCTTTTGAGTAGGGCAGCATTGTTTCCCTGTGCACATGAGCACACAACAACCCTGTCAACTTAACCACTCTGAAGTTAGTAGCTTGAATATATGTTGCTTCTCCCTCAAGGTCACTTGTTCAAAAGGACATTTTATCTTCTATTTTGAGAGATGCCAAGAAACCAGCACTAGAAAATGTTACATCCCAAAATGTAAGCTTTTACTGTCAAGTGCCATTCACGAGCAAGTCTGCCTTTGGTTGTAACCTATCTAGCTGAACTTTTCACAAAAGGAGACTTTTTCCTCCCATTAAAATTCATGCCTCGGCCATCTCAAACTGCTTGCTCATGCAACCCCCTCTGTTCTACAGCCCATGTTGAAACAATTTCTTAAAGGTGTCATCGACCTAAGGCCATCCAGGAGATAGGCTACTCTTCCTTGAGACCTCAGCTTTCTGGAGAAGCTAACCATACCACCCTTCGAACCAGCAGCCTGTGCACATTGTTAGGAGCCACTTTATTTCTAAGAATTTAGTAATTACAGGCATCAGTGTGTAGAGAGCCCTTCCTAAGAGTCTGCTCAGGTCTCTCTAATTACTAATCCTACCTTTATGCCCAAGGTTGTTGAACTTTCCATGTTATCAGACCCTGTATCTCCCTGCCTTCTTTACAAACCCACAGAACAGAGGAGAAAACCTTGCTTTCCTTGGACATGCACAAGAAGTCATATTAACTGGACAAAAATAGAATTCAAAAAGTCAGACCAACTTTTTTTGGCTTTTTGGGTTCATAGGTTCATAGATTAGTACTAGGCTAACTGCCCTTTTGAGCTATTTTAAGCCTAGCCAATTATCCCCCTGTGAGATTCAAACCCTGTGTTTGTAAGGCAAACACCTTAACCATTAGGCCATCCTCACCTAATAAACCTATTAGCAAGCAGTCCATTTTCAAGCGAGTCTCCAACTGCTTAAGCTTTTATCACAGACACCATGATAAGAAGGTACCAGACTAAATTAGGATTCATTCCATAGAGCCACATTTACCATAGCTGCCTTCATTAGTTGTCACCAAAGAAATTATGTAATTAGCCACCTGGTCATCAGTCCACATCTTTACCAAACACTGCAACTTGTCATCATCTACCATTGCCAAGGCCTGTTTCATACCTGCAATACTTCCTATCTTTCTCTAGCTTCATCTTTACATACATCCATCCTTCAGCTTTGGGAATCTTCCCAAGACGTTATTACTGCAAAAGTGAAACATGATGAATATAGTACAGCAGTATCCACTTACCATAAATGTAGATGCTAGTGTCTTCACTGTTGGAGTAGCCGTTCTGTCGCCCATCCCCCTCAGTTACAGCTATATCGGGCTGAGCATCCCCATGTATTTCCTTGTAGAGCCCCTGCCCATTTAGCACTCCTTCACGTCTCCCTAACCATTCCCTGCTGGGGATAGTGTGGGTGTCTTGTACTCTAGACCTAGGCTCTGAGAATGAGGCTGTAGTCCTGGGGGACAAGAAAGATGTGAAAACATGGTGCCAGCCAATCCCCTTGTATGCGGATATCAGAAGGGAGGGCATCCACTGTGCTTGAAGGAGGGAGAGTGGATTAAATTCTCTGATATTCAGGCTGGCCAAGGACACAGCAGAAAATGCCAAGGAGTTACTACTGCAACAGTGAAGACACTTGCAGCATCTGCATTTGTGGTAAGTGCTTTTTATGTTTTTGTACAGTGGTGTAATGACTAGTGGGTACCAGGCAAATGATATCCAAATGGATTGACAGATGTTTATCTTTTGCCATTAGATTGTTTCCACTGGTAAAATTATACAGTCAGAGGCCCTCCACCAGAAGCTCATTGTTTCGTGCTTGCTTTACAAATGGGTGCATTGCAGATTTTGTACTGTGGCAGTTTTAGTTTTTATTTAGTTGAATTCCAACAGATAGAACACTAATCACAAGTTAGCATCTCCCTCAGGAGTCTAGCTTTTTTAATCTTGACACATAAAGGAGTCAGTCTGCTGAGCATTTCATTTTATGCTGCTTTTTGGCTTCTTCCACCATGGAGGACTGCAATGCTTGTACCAATTTGTTGTCATAGACCTGCAGTGGCAGATCCACCAACACTCAATATGTTTATTGAAAGTATTCAAATATGTATATGCCAAGCACTGTAAAGTCTGAAAATGCAGCTAATCAGAAAACTGTACGAAAAAGATGAGTACATTTGGGGGACTGAAGAAAGGTGTCCCTTAGGAAAAGATTAAAAAAATCTTCTAAAAGAATGATGCAAGGACTGTGCAGCCACTGATACTTTTGTTTAAAAAGAGTATTCTTGTTGGTGAGTCCTACACCATCTTGATATTTCCTGCTCTTGAATAGCTCCTTCATTCAGCAGTTGCTGTTGAACTTCTTGTTAAGTCAAGGAAAGTGTTAGACAAAATATTTACAGTCATTGTCTATTGATAGGTTAATGCATCAAAAGAAACGTGCAGGTTAATGGCTTAAAAGAAATTTGCATCTTCTAGTACTTCGGCTTTTATCCATTTTTTGTGTTTAGTTACTATGCTTCTGCTTTTGCTCAAGTTATGTTTATATTTGTACTTTGTCTGCAGAGATGTACTATTTACATCTGTCAATGTAACAAACATTTGATCTCCTGCAGTTGGAACACGCAGAACGCCAGCTTCATGAGCTTGGTAAGCCAGAAATTGCTACTGATGCCTTGAAGAGTCGAGCAACGCGTCGTGGCTCTCGAGCTGCAGAAGGTCGAGCAGACATCAGTACAGACAGTTTAGAGTTGAGTGATATTGATGAACCTCAGCTGAATTCCACAAGGTAAGAGAACCATGGATCCCGGTAGTTTCTTGTAGTATTTGGCCACCAAAAAGCAGTACGTTTGTCTTAAAGTGAATGTTTTTTCAGTGTCTATTACAGAAATTTTTGTACGTTTGCAGTTGGACTGCAGCTTAGGATCAGAAAAGTTTTTGTGGCTTTGAAGGCGAATCTGCATCATTTCTTTGTACCTAGTCAGCATAGGTTCATAGGTAACTACTAGGCTAGCTGACCTGTCATTTTAAGTCTAGACAATATTTTTTCAAAGCTGAGAATCAAACCCCCCTGTACCTTTTATCCGTGAGGAAAATGTCTTATCCATTATGCCATCTCCCAACCCTTAAAGTAATGCAATTTCTCTTCAACCAAGCAATTCAGTCACCTGTCCTTGCATATGAATCTAAAGAAGAGTGCTAGGCTAGCTTCCTTGTGAGCCATTTTAAGTCTAGCCAGTTTCCCTTTCAAAGATAAGAATCAAACCCTGTACCTTGTGTCTTTGAAGTAAACACTTGAACCATTATGCTAACCCTAACCCTGAGGTTTTGACAAACACAGGATTTTAGTCCATAGAGAAAAGTTGCTCAACTTCAATGTTTCACTGTGCAGTAATCCTGTTTCCCACCATGCATTAAGTTCAGGGACTTGTCCCAATGGGAACATGGTCACCACGGTGGTCATAAGAAAAGCTTTGTCTTTGTGAAGTGATGGATGTTCTTCATTCCACATTGCTGCAGTCCTAACCATTGGGTAGTCCGCTGTCCAGTCGGCCCGAATACCAAAGTATATGGCTGACGTCGGTCAAGGCGCATTAGACTGATGTCAGGACGTCAGGGTACTAATGCGCATGACCGACGTCATATCCTCAGTCTTTTTTGCCGCATGGTCCGATGCAGAAGCAGTTTTGCGAGTGCAGGTTGGCGTTCTGAAATTTTCTGAAGTCGGAGTTTCAGACCGAATCAAAGTTGGCTAAGTACCCCGTTGGGGAACATTTTGGTTTTTTCTTGCCTCAGTATTTAACCGGATGTCAGAAAAAGTGAATAACTGTATTTCTTGTGGGAAATAGATACCTCATAGGGATTACCATACTTTGTGTATACCTTGTTTAGGGCCTGAGCACGACGTTGTTGGTTGCCGCTCTTGTGCTAGATTTAACAAACGCACTATTAAGCGGAGGTTAGACTGTGCCAGGTTAGTGTTTGGGAAGCGTTGTAATTATAAAATGCCGTCGGATGCTCCGGCGCCGCTTGGCCAAAAGCGCAAGGACAAAGCAGCAAAGCCTAGGGTTGAAGAACCGGCAGTCCCGGACGTCGGTTCTTTAGAAGGCTCAGTGGAGCCAGAGGTTTTGCCAGGAGTTTCTTTGGAGTCTCAGGCTGAGACTTTACTGTTACAGGATGTGCCCTCTCAGGAGGTAGGCCAGGCTGAGGGGGCTTCTCAGCTAGCTGTTCTTCCCTCTCTTCCTAAGGTAGTTAGAGCCTCTCCTTCTGTTTCCAAGACTTCTTTGAGAGGTAGGCCAAGTTTAGCTTCAGTGGGGGCTTCTCCTAGCACTTCAGGTTCTGTGCCTAAGAAACATATGCTTAAAATGGCAGAGGATTTGATTACTATGATTAGAGGCTCTATGCCCCCTCCTGATAAGAGGCCTAGGGTGGAGCCTGAGCTTGAGAGTTTTGAACAGTGTTCAGAGGCTTCTGAGTCTTCGGCTGAAGACTTGCAGGAGTTTCCTCAGTATTCTGATTCTGATGTGGATGACTCCACTCCTTCAGCTTCTCCACCTGAGGATTTTTCATTTTCAGAGACTCTGCATTCCATGAGGGAGCATTTTAAATGGGAAGGCCAAGATTACTCTGATTCCAGGAAGAGGCTTAGGGAATTCTTGTTTTTACCCCAGCATAGGCCCTTAGCTATACCTCCTGTGTTGAATGTGGTGGAAGATGTTTTTGCAGAGGCTTCCCTGAACCCTGATTCTTTGCCTCCTGCCCCTGTTAAACCGGATAGGTACTATAGGGTGCCTGAAGCTCATAAGTATCTTTTTAAGAGTCCTAGGGCAGACCCAGAAACTGTTTCTCAGGGACCTAAAGGTGTTAAGGCCTCTGTTGTTAAAAATCCTGTTCCCTCTGATAAAGAGGCAAGGGCTTTGGATAGATGGGGTAAGAAAGTGTATACTTCTTCCACTTTAGCCATGAGGGCATTGAATTGTCAGTTTCACATGCTAAAATACCAAAATTATCTCCTTTCACAATTGAAATCTAAGGTGGATGCTCTGGCGGAAGGTATTGAGTGTAAAGAGTTGCTGGATTTAGTTCATGTGTCTGAACAAGTGGGTAAGCATTCTTTGCAATGTGGTTTTGATGATGTGCAGGCCTCCTCGAGGGTGGCTGCCACTGGTTCTGTTCTTCGCAGGCACGCTTGGTTGAGGGATCAGAATTTAGCTGAGCATGTTAAGACAAGGATTTTGGATGCTCCTTTACAGTCTGATGTGTTGTTTGGCTCGCCTGTGGAAGCAGTTTTAAAGAAAATGGAGGACAAGGCTAAATCTATGCAGACTGTTAAAGATTTTTTGCAGGTGCAGCCTCCAAAGTTTAGCAGACATTGGCCTACGAAGGGTTGGACATATCCTGCTTATGATTCCCAGTCTAGGGGTAGGTCTAGACGGGGTAGGGGCAGAGCTCAAGGTTCTTTTAGGCCTAGAACAGGGAGTTCTCCTGCTCAGACTTCTGGTGAGGGCAGGGGTCAGTCCTTTCGTAAACAGACCCAATGACCTGCCTTTTCAGCTGCCAGTACATTCTCGTCTGGCGGCTCCTTTGGGAGGAAGGCTGTCTCTTTTCAAAGAAAATTGGGATTTAATTACTCAAGACAGATGGGTGTTGGATATCATTCACCACGGTTACAGGTTTTATTTCCATACCTTGCCCCCTTTCAAAGGCATGCCAGACGTTCCTCCTCCACAAAGGAAAGAGGCTCACAAGCAAATTTCTCTGTTACTCCAAATAGGGGCCATTCAGCCAGTCCCTGTACCAGAAAGGGGCCTAGGATTTTATTCTCGCCTGTTCCTAGTACCAAAGAAGGGGAACACGTGGAGACCAATTTTGGATTTATCTATCCTCAACACTTATCTGGACATTCCAAAGTTCAAAATGTTGACGTTACAACAGCTTTTACCTCTGCTTGGCAAGAATCACTGGATGGTAACTTTAGATCTCAAGGAAGCTTACCTTCATGTGCCTATAAGACTAAGTTGCAGAAAGTATCTGCGTTTTCGAGCTGGAAATTCTCATTATCAGTTCTCTGCATTGCCCTTTGGCTTATCTACTGCGCCCAGAGTATTCACAAAGGTTCTGGCTCCAGTGATAGCTTACTTCAGGCAAAATGGAATTCAAATCTACCCTTACTTGGACGACTGCCTGATTCTGGCTCAAGAAAAGGAAGACCTTCTACAGCATTTGGAATATGTCATAGCAGTGCTAAGATGCCTAGGGTATTCTGTGAACGAAATAAAGTCCAGTCTAGTACCCTCTCAAGACATGTGCTTTCTGGGTGTGAGACTGAATACAGCAGCCCAGATGGCCTTTCTAACCCCGGACAAACAAAAGAATCTTTCCAGTTACTTCCATCAATTATCTCTTCAGTCCGGGCTGACTGCAAGGACAGTCCTTCAAGCCTTAGGGTTCATGGCATCTTGTATTCTGGTGCTTCCCAATGCCAAACTGCATATGAGGAAGCTACAATGGTATCTCAAAAATGTATGGACACAGCACTGCCAGGATTTGGACACTGTCATTCAAATAATACCTTGCATTCAAAAAGAATTTTTGTGGTGGGCTCAGGAATGTCACCTAAACAAGGGACTCTCTGTGACCCGGCCAGAGGCGAGTCAGATTTTAACGACAGATGCCTCTGACATTGCTTGGGGAGCTCATCTAAATGGAAAATGGATACAAGACAAGTGGCCTGCCAGACTACTGCATCTACATATCAACATGAAGGAGATGTTAGCAGTTCAGTTTGCATTAATGGCTTTCAAGGAGTTGCTTCTTCCAGGGCAGGTGTTGATTCTAACAGACAACACAACTGTCATGTGGTACATCAACAAGCAAGGGGGAACACATTCTTATCCTCTATGCAGGCAAGCAATGATTTTATGGGAGACTGCGCTCAGCTTGCAACTAACTCTTCAGGCAAGGTTTCTGCCGGGAGCACAGAACTCCTTAGCAGATGTGTTAAGCAGACAAATCATGGATCCCCACAGTGGAAACTGGATCTTCATGTATTTCAGAAATTGACAGTGTCATGGGGAACTCCAGACATAGATCTGTTCGCTTCTCCACTAAACCACCAGCTGCCAAAGTTTTGCACAAAGGGGTTTCATCACACAGCTTGGAAAGTGGATGCTCTTTCTTTCAGTTGGAAAAATCTTCATGTGTATGCCTTTCCACCTCTGCCTCTTCTTCAAAAGGTGCTCCTAAAGGTCAGACAAGACAAGCCAAGGATGATTTTAATAGCTCCAGATTGGCCTCGGCAACACTGGTACCCACTGCTATGGAGTCTGGTAAGGAAGCCTCCATGGCCTTTACCTTTGATTCCACACCTGTTATCTCAGAAGGACGGTCACCTGCTCAATGTCAAACTTCACTCTCTTCATCTAACAGCCTGGCATATTCTGTTTTGAAACACAGCAGGTCTCAACTTCCTCAACAAGTTTTAAATGTGATTATGGAAGCCAGAAGACCTAGTACAAGGAAAGTGTACGCAGAAAAATGGAAGAGATTTTTATTTTGGAGTGCAGCAAAGAATTTGGAGATTTCTGAGCCTAATTTGAGTGTGGCTCTTCAATATCTTACTGAGTTATTGGACAAAGGTTTGTCCTTCTCTTCCATTAAGATTCATGCTGCAGCTATTTCAGCTCACTATGATTGTGACCCACCATTGTTTTCGCATCCTTTGTTCAAGCAGTTTCTTAGAGGGGCAAAGAATATAAGACCCCACGTGAGAGCTCCTACTCCTGCTTGGGATCTCAATTTTGTGTTGGAAAAACTTACTCTACAACCTTTTGAGCCTGCGGCTACTGCGGAATTGAAATACTTGTCATGGAAGACTGCTTTTTTGTTGGCTATTACTTCTGCAAGAAGGGTTTCTGAGTTGCAGGCCCTTATGGCAGTAGAGCCCTTTTGATTTTCCATAAGGATAGGGTATCATTACGTACTAATCCTTCCTTTATGCCTAAGGTGGTTTCTAGTGTGGCTTTAAACCAAACTATTCATTTGCCTACTTTCTATGCAGATCCCCAAAATAAGGGAGAAAAGATTTTGCACACTTTGGATGTACATAGGCAGTTACGTTATTATTTAAGCAGGACTAAGGATTTCAGGCAGTCTCAGCAGTTGTTTGTTTCTTTTGCTTTGAGTTCTCAGGGCAAGCCTGTGTCTAAGCAAACTATTTCTAAGTGGATTGGGTTTTGCATTTCATTTTGTTATTCCCATCATGGCAAGGAGATTCCAGCTGGGATTAGGCCTCATTCCACTAGGGCTACTGCCACTTCTACAGCATTTCTAAGGGGGGTGGCAACTAAGGATATTTTGGAGGCAGCTACTTGGAGTTCAGTGCATACTTTCTCTAAGCATTACCACCTTCCTCTCTACTCTAAATCTAGGGCTGGTTTTGCCACAGCTATTTTGCAAGGCATGTTGACAGCTCCTGCTTCCTTATGATTTGCCAGCCTCCCTTACCTCTGCTTTGGGATTCTACCCAATGGTTAGGACTGCAGCAATGTGGAATGAAGAACATAGTACAGTTTTGTACCTACCATAAATGTAGATGTTCGAGGATCCACATTGCTGCAGTCCAATTTACCCTCCCTCCTTCCCCTCTGTGTTTAGGGGTGGTGGTGTGGATTAGGCTATATGCTTGTAAAATTGTATATATTGTATATATGTTTGGTGCAGGGTTTTTTTTGGTGTTTTTGGTTTGGGCCTTGTCTTTTTAGGGTCTTCTGACATCTGGGGCAAGAAAAGACTGAGGATATGACGTCGGTCATGCGCATTAGTACCCTGACGTCCTGACATCAGTCTAATGCGCCTTGACCGACGTCAGCCATATACTTTGGTATTCGGGCCGACTGGACAGCGGACTACCCAATGGTTAGGACTGCAGCAATGTGGATCCTCGAACATCTACATTTATGGTAGGTACAAAACTGTACTTTTTGCTCTGCCAACTGTGTTCTGGAAGCTGATCATTACTTATTGTGTACTCTGTAGTTACCTATTACAAAATGAAAGTTCCTTGATGAGCAACAGAAAAAACAAGATTTAATAGGCATCTGTCATTCCCTTGCATTTTGTGTACCCCAGTGGAAATAATATATTCTTTCCTTTTTCAGAGGGTAGCTGCATTCCTCTGCCTGAGAGACAGCTGCAGTGATGCCACCATGTGGCAAATGTTGGTATGGTTAGCTAGACCAAACATTTTCTTTTGCTAAATTGACTTTTTTAAATCAGAGTACAAGAGCAGACTTGTTATGGCATTAGATCTTAATCCAGAAGTGTACAAATGGTATGAATATAGATGTTCATCATGTTTCACTGTTGCAGTCATCACACTAGGGTTATCTGCCTGCAGGTAGCCCTCAGTCGGCCGGAATGCCAGAGACTTGGTATCTCTGCGTCAGATGCTGTCACTCCAGGACTGACGTCAGGTCATCAGGGGGTATAAAAACAGGCAGCCGATGCCAGTACATCAGTCTTTCTTGCCGAGGAGCCCGAAGCAGAAGCAGTTCTCACGAATGCCAGTTGGCCGCTACCTGAGTTTTCGTTTACGAATTGAATCCTCCTGAAGGTCTTCTAAATTCAAGTACCCCGTTGGGGATCCTTTTTTCATGTTCTAACCAATGTCAGAAAAAGTTAACAGTTGTCTTCCCTGTGGAAAACAAATACACCAAGATTTCCATTCTTACTGCTTCACCTGTTTAGGCCCAGACCACGACGTACCTCGCTGTCGGTTTTGTGCCTTGTTCCACGCTCTAACTATTCGTCATCGGGCCCTTATTGTCGCTAAATACTTTAGTTCTCGATCTCCATATTCCAAAATGGCTTCGGTAAGCCATCCGACTACCGATATTCCCAAAAAAGTAAGGATAAAGATTGAGACAAGACTACACAGGTCCAAAGCTGCCGACAACACTTCTGTTAAGTTAGTCCCCAGTTCATCGGTACTTAGTGAGGCACTTTCGCAGCCCCTGATGCCCGCTTCATTGGATTTGCAGGCCTCTACCGAGACCAGTTCGGAGTCCGGTATGCCGCGAGACTCTTCTTAGAGTATGGAACCTGCGGATGTCTCTACCTTGAATGGGTCCGGAGCCGCTGAACAGGCACCGGCTTCTGAGGAGGTTCTTCGCACTACAGATGTTCGACACAAAACGACTTTCATGTCTTCTGTTCTGTCTAAAACTACCGAGCTTCTAAAGCCAAGAGTACACGCTGTACGTAGAAAACCAACAATCAAAGCGCATGCACCTGCTCCCTTGCCACATCATCAAATGCTTAAAATGGCAGAAGACCTTATTGTGCTGATTAGGGGAAGTCCGCCTTCCCCTGATAAGAGAAAGAGACCTCTCCCCAGCAGCATTAACAGACCAAACGACCAAAGCGCATGCACCTGCTCCCTTGCCACCTCATCAAATGCTTAAAATGGCAGAAGACCTTTATTATGCTGATTAGGGGAAGTCAGCCTTCCCCTAATAAGAGAGAGACCTCTCCCCAGTAGCTTCAACAGACTGAGTCGGACGACTCTGAGGTATCTGATTGTGAAGACATGCCCTTATCTGCTTATGAGGATACAGATGCAGAGGAATCCATTCCCTCTGCCTCTTTTTCAGAGGGCTTTTCTTTTGGTGAAACCTTATACCTTAAGAGAGCATTTCCATTGGGAATGCCAAAATTATCCTCAGTCCAAAAAGCGACTCAGAATTGTTGCCACAACATAGGCCTTTACCAATAACCCCCAGTCCTGGATGTTGTGGATGATGTCTTTATGGAATCCAGTCTTACTCCTTATACTTTACCCCCTGCTGTTAGGAAACCAGACGGGTACTACAGAGTACCGGACTCTCATTAATTCCTTTTCAAAAATCTTACTGCTGACAGATAATTTCCCAGTGTCCTAAAGGTATTAAAGCAACTACAGCTAAGAATCCCACCCCTTTGGACAGGGATTCCAAAGCTTTGGACAGATGGGGTACGAAAGTGTATATACCTCGGCAACTCTCGCCATTAGGGCTTTGAATTGTCAGTTTTGCATGCTGGAGTACCAACAACACATTATGGAACTTATTAAGCAAAAAATTGCAGCCTTTACAGACTGTGCAGAAAATAAAGAATTGCAAGAGCTTATGCATTCTGCAAGCCAAGTCAGCAAGCATACATTGCAGTGTGACTTTGACACCGTAGAAGCAGCTTACAGGGCAGCAGTCGCTGGTTCTGTACTGAGAAGGCATGCTTGGCTTTAAGGAGCAGACCTTGCCAGACCATGTCAAATCAAAATTATTAGATGCTCCTTTAAACAAGGACAATCTGTTTGGCACCAAAGCAGAAGAGGTTTTTAAAAAGACAGAAGAAAAAGCTAAATCTATGCAGACAGTCAAAGAATTCTTACAAGTACAGCCTCCTAGATTCAGTAGGCATTGCCCCTCAAAACATTGGTCAATTCCAGCCCCCTCAAGGCCATCTCAAACTAGACCCTGGGGAAACAGCCCCCCCCCCCATACTACCGTCTCAGGGTATGCATAGGTCTAAGCAGTGGAGTACCTCCACCTCCAAAGCAGGAAGTGATAAGCCACCCCCTTATGGAAATAATTCACAATGACTTCTCTACTCCACTCCCCACCTCTGCCCAACTGCTTGTGCCCCTAGGAGGGAAACGTGCCCTTCATGCCAAAAACTGAATGTCCATCACCAAAGACTGATGGGTCCTCATCATTGTATCCCAGGGGTACAAATTTTACTTCCACTCTGCCATCCCCAAAAGGGTTCCCAGACCTTCCTCCCAACCAGTGGTCAGAGGCACAAAACCAAGTTTTATCCCTGCTCTCTATCAGGACAATTCAGCCTGTTCCTGCGGAACAGATAGGACAAGGATTCTACTCTACTTTTCCTGGTACCCAGAAAAGAGGGCTCTTTGCACCTAGTCTTAGATCTTTCAATTCTCAACACCTTCCTGGTGGTACCAAAATTCATAATGCTCACCTTGCAGCAGCTTCTACCTGTGCTAGCCAAAGATGCCTGGTTAGTCACCCTAGGCTTTAAAGAAGCATATCTATACATCCCTATCAGGGAGTCATGCAGGAAATATCTACATTTCCCAGCAGGATCTATGCATTATCAGTTCTCTGCACTTACCTTTGGCTTATCTACTACTCCCAGAGTATTCACAAAATGCCTGGCTCCAGCCATTGCTTACTGCAGGCAGAGAAATATCCAGATTTACCCGTACTTTGACGACTGCCTGATTCAGGCAGACAGGAAATGCTGTTGCAGCACATGACATTTCAATTTGTAAAAAACCTTCTCACATCCCTGAGGTACACAATGAACAAAAAGATATCAAAATTAGTCCCCAGTCAAAAGATTGTATTCCTGGGAGCAAGCTTGGACACAGAATCCCAGATAATATTCCTCACTTCAGAAAAACAAGCCTATCTGACAGACTATTTTACTCAAATGGCCACCAGAACCCAGCTATCTGCAAGGAAAATCCTGCAAGCCCTAGGGTTCATGGCCTCATGCATCCTACTAATTCCATATGCCAGACTGCGTATGAGGAAACTTCAGTGGAACTTAGTCTTTGGTGCCAACATTCTCAGGACCTGGAAACCATCATTCCTATCATACCCTTCCTAAGGACAGAGTTTCTTTGGTGGGCAGCAGCATGCAACCACAACAAGGGTCTGCCCTGTACTCAACCCCATGCTGTCCAGACCCTAACCACAGACGCATCAGGCTATGCCTGGGGAGCGCACATGGGCGGTAAATGCATTCATGGCCACTGGAGCTAAAGTCGAATTCATCTGCACATCAACCAAAAAAGATGCTAGCTGTGAAGCACGCTCTGACAGCTTTCAGATACCTACTCTCACCAGGACACCTACTAATAAAAACAGACATCAACAAAAGTATGTGGTACATCAACAAGCAGGGGGGAACCCACTCTGCAGGCTGGTCATGGCCCTGTGGAATACAGCCTTGGACATGCAAGTCCATGTGCGAGCTCAATTTCTGCCAGGGAAAACTCGCTGACAGACGTCTTGAACAGAAATCTCTTAGACCCACACGAGTGGCAATTGGAGCCCAGCATTTTCAACCTTCTGATTCAGAAATAGGAGACTCCAGAGGTGGATTTCTTTGCCTCCTCCTGCAACCACCAGCTCAGCAAATTGTGCACAAGGAATCCTCACAGCATGACCTGGAAAGGGGATGAGCCCTATCTTTTTAGTGGGTAAATCTCTCAATCTATGCCTTTCCCCGTCTGCCCCTTCTCTCGAGTATTACTCAAGATAAGACGGGACAGACCAAGGACAATTCTGGTTGCCCCGGACTGACCACACCAGCATTGGTACCCACTCCTGTGCAGCCTGTCACAGGTGCCACCTACACTAGAACCCAGCCCTCCTCTCTCAGCAGGGGAGACAGATTTTGCATCTACAACTGCAAACCCTAAATCTTGCAGCCTGGCTTATTCCTTGAATTCTCCCCCAACAACCCTAAGCAAGCAGGTGCTGGACATGATTCTTGAAGCCAGGAGACCGAGTACAAGAAAATCCTATGTGGATAAGAGGAAAAGGTGTACTGTTCCTGGATTCAGTCTAAAGGAGAGGACACAACTCTTCCCTCCCTGGCTCTAATCCTGGGTTACTTAGCATATCTGCTCCACGAAGGCCTGTCCTTTTCCTCCATTAAGATACATGCCTCAGCCATTTCAGCTCATTACAACACTGAGTCTACCTCTCTTCTCGCACCCTCTTATCAAACAGTTTCTGAGAGGGGAAAACAACTTAAGGCCACCAAGGAGAGCACCCACGGTTAACTTTGTACTGGAAAAGCTCAAGCTTCCCCCCTTTGAACCTGCAGGGTCAGCAGAGTTAAAGTCCTCTCTTGGAAAACAGCCGTGCTTCTGGCCATCACTTCAGCTAAAAGAGTGTCTGAGCTACAAGCACTTGTGGCTGTGGAACCAGCCATCATTTTTCATGCTGATAGGGTTTCCCTTATGACTAGCCCTTCCTTTATGCCTAAAGTGGTGTCCAGTGTGGCTCTCAACCAATCCATCCATTTGCCAACCTTCTTCACTAATCCTCAAAATAAAGGGGAAAGGATCCTGCACGTGCACACAAAGCTCAGATTCTACCTTAATAGGTCTAAGCCCTTCAGAAAACCTGACCAGTTACTAGTCAGCTTTGCAACAGGGGCAGAGGGCAAGGCCATTTCAAAGTAGTTACAAAATGGACAGCACACCATCAATTTCTGCTACAAGCACCTTGGGAAACCAATCCCTCAGGGGGTCAGAACACATCCCACTAGGGCAACCTCTACCTCTACAGAATTTCTCAGTGGAGTCCCTACCATGGACGTCCTGGAAGCTGCTACCTGGAGTTTTGTACACACCTTCACCAAGCATTACCATCTGCCTATCTTTTCCAAATCCAGGGCAGGTTTTGCAGCAGCAGTCGTCCTGCAAGACATACTAGCCAGCCCTAACTCTTCTTGACTGCTCCACCCTTCAGATTTGGAATCTACCCGTGTGATGACTGCAACAATGAAACACGAAGAGCATAGTACAATTGTGTACACTTGCCATAAGTGTATATGTTCGAGTGTATTCACTGTTGCAGTCCTGGTTTCCCTCCCTCCAGCCCCCTGGTTTCTCTTCTCTCTCTCCTCTCTATGGATATTACTCATCCCTTGCAGGGGTATTGGTATTTGCTTTTTACTGGTGGTGTTTTCCCCACCATAACTTAGCTCCCTATTTTAGAGGGCTCCTGACATTTGGGGCAAGAAAAGCCTGATGTAATGGCGTCAGCTGCCTGTTTTTATACCCCTGACGACCTGACGTCAGTCCTGGAGCAACAGCATCCGACGCAGAAAAACTAAGTCTCTGGTATTCGGGCTGACTGAGGGCTACCTGCAGGCAGATAACCCAAGTGTGATGACTGCAATTGTTAATACACTTGAACATCTAGATTTTATGGTAAGTGTACACAACTGTACTTTACAGTGAAACATGCTGTTGGTTAGTTAAATAGAAAATTATTGTCCATGTCTGTGACGTAGAGAGATGAAGCTTTAACTACAACCCTGGCAGCTGGGATTTAAGTAGCAGCCTTATACACAGGAGGAATTGTGAGAAGAATGAAGGCATGTAGAAGATTCAGCTCTTGTCGTGAGCATTTAGGGGTATATGCCTGGGCCTAGTGCCCATGGTAGAATGGCTGGTGGCCAGGTAGAGGTGGTATCTACAAGAGGGGCAGATCCATTTCATTATATGCTGACAAAGACAGGCAAATGCATTGCTAAACCAGATGCATACAGTGCCTCTAGATGCTGCTGCCGTTTGCAGGAAAATGGATGGGGCAACAAGCAAAAGCCATGTTCATCTATGCATGTGTCCCACTCCATTTGCCAGATCCTTACCCAAGAACCAATTGCAATAGAGCTCCTACCAGAGGAAAGAAGGTGGTTGTTAAGATTCCTGGAGTTAAGGAAAAGCTGATGGTAAGCAGAGGACCATGCACAAGGAGAGTGGAAACATTTATAACTAAAATTACTTGCATGTATATTTTTTTCAGGTTAGTTGTGCTTCCCATACTTCCACTAAGGTCTCACTACTTTAGAGATGAGTAAGTAGTCTGTAATCTCTGTGATGAGCATCCTTGTTTTAACAATTTCTTGTTAAAACAAGGATGCCCTTTCATCAGAGAATAAATAAGAGCTTTTTAAACTAAATACTCTTGTTGTTCCTCCTAAAGAGAGGGTTGCTACAATACTCATGGCAATTACTTTTGTACTGTCCAGTTTGTAGGAATTCTAGTTGACTTGGCACTTCAGGCAGTCTGTGGTGCAGGTTGAATGACTGAGACCAGCTCTACCAGATGCGGATCTTTAATACCCGGTTAAAAGAAAGAGGGGCATTTGTTTCCACTTCTGATTCCTCAGACTCGAGCTGGCATATGTTGACTGTTTCTTCAGGATCCTATGCCATCTCTTAGTCTGAAGACTAACTGGCCTCAGCCTCACCACCTGAGGACCTTTCTTTTGAGAGCACCATTAATAAAATAGAGTACTTTAACTGTGAGAAGCTGAGGAGTACTGTCATTCTAGGAAAAGTATTCCAGTAGTTTGTGTTGTCTGAACATAAGCCTCTTAGTGGAAGATGTGTTCTTTGACACATCTCTGCAGCTAGAGTCCCATCCCCCTGCCCCCAAGAAATCTGATCATTTCTGCGGAGTGCTAGAGTTCTACAGGTACCTTACTGCAGATCCACAAGTGGTATATTTGGATTCCAAGAGATACAGGGGCTGTTTTTGAGCAACTCCTTCCCAAAGGATGAGAGCAAAGATCTTGAACATTTTGGCAAAAAATATGCACTGCAACTATCCTGGCCAGGAGAGTTCCAAGATAGCGGTTGTCTAGTGTGCACCCTATAAGTGTCGCTCCTTCACCATCAAAAATCACCGACCGTTTTAAACAGCTTTAAGGATAAGTGTTTCCTCAGTTTTCGGTTTAAAAAAATAGTCGGAAACCTCAGCTTCAGGATTTGAATTTTTTCTTGCAGTAAAAACGAGTGGAATCTTCTATTTTCGTATAAATTATCTTTTCTTCACCTTTTGGGCCTGTATCACGTGCCAGTAAGTGACTGTTATTTCTATCTCGACCCCATTGACATTTTTGGTGCTCTGACATGGCTGGTAATACAAATAATATGGAAACACAAAACACAAAGTCCAAATTTTCCTCATTATTGTCTCCTGAAAAAGAAACTGGTTCTAAGAGGCTTAAAACCACAAAACAGGTCGCAGAAAACACTAAAAATGGCGCCAGAGAGAAAAATGACTCAAATTTCCATCTCGAAGATTTGAAGGTGGCGCTACAACCTATACATACAGCCATTCAAGGTTTTACAGAACAACTTACAGATTTTGGCAAAACTTTAAAAAATATAACCGAAAGGTTAGACAGTATCGAAAATAAAAATCATACTTATGAAGTACAGATTGAATCTATTAACAAAGACTTGCAGGCTAAAGACATTTTGATTAATGAAATGCAGAACAAACTGATAGACTTGGAGGCAAGAAGTCGTCGCAACAACATAATAATTAGAGGCTTGCCCGAAATATATGACGCACAAAATTTGCTGAAAATCACCAAACAGATTTATCAGGTTCTGTTGGGTCTAGACACTAACAATGAAAGTCTAGTAGTGGAAAGGGCGCACAGAGCCCTACGATCTCGTCAGGTGGCTTCTTCACCTAGGCTTATATACACCAAATTGCTGAATTATCAAGATACTCAGAAAATATTAGCAGCAGCCAGAAAACAAAGAAACTTCGAATGGAACAAGCACAAACTACCTTTTTTGCAAGATTTACCACCTCAAATTAAAACTAATGGACAAAAACTAGGCCCATATTGTGCGGACTTAATCAAAAGAGGTGTCAGATTTCAGATGCGTTATCCCAATACGTTATCTTTTACACATAATGATATAAAATATACAGCTAGCACCTCACAAGAAGCGAAAGACATATTTTTAAAGCTATTTAAAGTAGTACCTGAAGTGACATTAATGGTCAAATAGTGATGGTCAAAGTGTCTGTTTGTTCAGCTGCGTACTCAAAGGACAAGCTACTTTTTGAAATTTTTGTTTTAGCTTGTCTCCAGGTTCAAGCGGAGATCTATAGTGTATACAGTGAAATAGGAAAACTTTATAAACACCTTATGACTCTTTTCCTTAACTAAACACGTATGTTATAAGACTGTGTCGTGCTGTCAAGTCTTGAGGAACTTTCGTTCTAGACTTACCCTGTGTAGTTGACTTGCTACGAAAACATCAGTCAATCATATATATATCAAAGACTGTAGAGTGGCTCTAATGTATGGTTATTAATTCATAAAAAATAGTGGGTTGACTGTCTTGTATGATACATATATATGAATGTTTATTGCTAAACAATTGGTTTTGTGCTATAGATATAGCGCTGTCAGGGCCCTTGGGACCTGATGATAAGGGAGAACTTCGGCGGTTAACAGCGCAACAAATGATGCTCAACCTTATCCGCTATTCCGTAGATCTCTTGCCAGGTGGATAAGTTAAAGATTTTATGATATCGGATGACTGTTGGCTCCTTTATTTTATTGATGACAGTCCGTTAAATGTTATTACACAGTTGTTATATTAATCAAATAGTCTTACTTTTATGCAGACTGTTATTGTCTTCTGGCTCTTAGTTAAACTAACTAGCTATGTATTCTCTCAAAATATAATATAGTGAGTTTATTTCTTTATTTGAAAATTGCCATATTAACCATATCAGTTATATAATATATTTTACTTATCCAGAAATATATATAACTCATTTATTCTAACATAGCTTTAACTTATTTTAATAATACCTGGTTAATGTTTGTGTATTGTTACTCTGCATATTTTACATGGTAATTATAGGAGCAGAGAATGGTTAGTTTTATAGGGTCAATTGAATGACAGCTATCTTGTTCAATTTAGTTTTGTATATATGTACAGTTTTACTAAAAATAGTTTGTCCTTCTTAGGACTATATTTCAGTTTGTTATAGTTTCTCTATTGATTGTGTTAACCAAAACCACTTATTTGATTCATCTATATATTCCTTCTTCAGTATGGGGTGGGTTGTTAGGCACCGGGGTATTTGGGAAGGAATATTGTAGGATCTTTTTAGCAGTTTTTTTTTTTTTTTTTTTTGGGAGCCACCAAGTTACAATATAATAATTATAAGGGGCCAAGATATATAGTTATTTTTACATCTTGTCAAACCCTAGGCAGGTTTTATATATCTATTTTTATTTAAGAGAATGACCTTAAATATTGACTCATGGAATGTGAGAGGATTGCATAATAAAAATAAGAGATCCTTATTATTTCATCTTTTATTTAAATCCCAGGCTAATATTTGCTTCCTACAAGAGACGCATTTAATTCGAGAAGACTGGGATAAGGAAAAAAACAAGAAATGGATCAAAATGATAGTAGCAGCTGGTAATAGCTCAAAATCAAGAGGGGTGGCCCTTATAATTAAAAACAATTTTCAGGGAACTATTACTGACGTGAAACATGATGCAAATGGAAGATGGTGTTATATTATCTCCTGTTTTCATAACATTGACAAACCAATAATATTTTTTAACCTTTATGGTCCTTGTGAACAACAACACATTTTCTTTTTGCATATTTATAATATTCTCTTTTTTTTTTTTAAAGACCATTATGTTATTATAGGGGGGGAATTGGAATGCTATTATTAATCCTGACACTGACCGCACTAGTAGATCCCCCTCGTATAATTTCCAAGCATCCATTGCTCTGGAAGAAATAATGCTGGACCTTAGCCTTATAGACCCTATTTCTTTTATAAGATATTATAACAGAAAGGATATCTTTACATACTATTAAAAATGTTATAGGGCATGGTCAAGATTGGATTTTTTCCTTATTTCTAACTCTCTTACACATAGGAAAATTGATTATTCACTTTTGCCCAGATTTTTTTCTGACCACTCTAGAATATCTCTTGGGATTAGTCTGACTCTAAATACATAAGGTGCATCTTCATATAATAGTTGGTCATTGAATAACAATTTACTCTCAAATGAAATTATACATAAATTAATAACTGAAACAATAAAGGAAACCTATCTTAATCTAGACACATCAGATATTCCTCTAGACATACAATGGGCTGCATGTAAAGCTACCCTTAGAGGTTTATTAATTAAGGCATCATATCTTAAAAAACAATATAGAAACAAAGAACTGCAGTTAAAATTAAAAATTCAAACCTTGGAAAATCAATATAGAGCGAGTCCTAATTCCTTATCATATGAACTATTAAACTCCCAGAAAGAATTATTGCTTTTACATCAACATAATCTTACTATATCAGAGCAAAGGCTGTTAGCTACATATTCTGAATGGGCACAGGTTCCTTCTAAAGTGTTAGCTAGAATAGTTAAAGGTAATCAAACTCTTCCTAGAATTTCGTCATTACAATATAATAAGATTTATAATACTGATCTGGAAATCATGCAGCTTTTTACATCATTGTTCTCAGAAATATATTCTAAGGAAAATAAACCTAGGGTTAAACAGCACATAATGAACTTTACATCCTCTATTAAATTTCCTAGGTTAAATGAACAACAAAAGAATACACTCTCTGCCCCATTGACTCTTAAAGAAATATCGGAAGCCATTGGCAGGCTCAAGGCTAGTAAATCTCCGGGTCCAGATGGTTTCACGCCTGAATTTTTTAAAACTTACACATCTGTGCTTACACCCCTTCTTCTGGAAATTTTTGACTACATAATGATTTATGGTATATCGGACTTGCACTGGAACATCTCAAAAAACATTTTAATTTTGAAAAATAATAAAGAAAAAACTGATCCTAACAATTATAGACCTATTTCTTTGATTAACATTGATATTAAAATTTTAGCTTCTTTACTTGCTTATAGACTGAAAAAAGTTTTACCATTCTTAATTTCTTCGGAGCAGGCGGGCTTTGTCACATAGACATTCATGGGATAATACCTTGACAATTGACTCTTATACACTTTGCTAAAAATGACTCAAATCCGCTGTATGCACTGATCCTTGATGCCTCTAAGGCTTTTGATAGGGTTAATTGGGATTTTCTTTTTCACATGTCCTGCTTAAATATACCAACTACTTATATAGACTTCATTAAAATTTTATACAAAAATTCCTCTACCTTTCTATACATTAATAGGAAAGCATCCAAAAGCATAAAGATCACCAATGGTACAAAGCAAGGTTGCCCATTATCCCCTTTTTTATTTAATTTATATATAGAGCCTTCATTATTATATATAGTACAAAATACCTTTCATAAGATTCCTAAAATTCTGAACACTAAAATGTCTCTATCGGCTTTTGCAGATGATCTTGTGATATATTTTCAAACACCTTGTTCGGACCTTTCAAAATTAATTGGTTCTATTGACAGATTTTTAGAGGCCTTGGGTTATCAGATTAATACTCAAAAAACACATATTTTTCCCTTAAATCCACTCCCCCACAAATCATATTTATTTCCAGACTCCGCTTTCCGGATGGTCCAGAACTTTAAATATTTGAGGATTCTTATAAATCATAATGGTCTCTCCACATTTCAAAATAATTTAGCTAGAGTATGGTAGTCTATAATACTTGATTTGAATAGATGGAAATTGTTAAATTTATCACTTCTATCAAAAGCAGCAATAATTACAATGAATATACTCCCCAGATTACTATTTCAATTCAATGCTGTGGATCAGTTAATTCCAAAATCTTTTTTTTCAAAAATTAACAAAGTACTGGCCAGTTTCTTATGGTTTCCCAAATCATTAAGAATTTCTTACATTAATTTAATTTTTCCTAAAAGTAAGGGAGGTCTTGGTCTTCCGAACTTTCATCTTTATTATTTGATTATCTCTGCCAACAAACTACTATCTATTTTGAATATTAATACTGTAAGGTATAATCAGCATCCTACTTGGACAAAATTGTGGTATCGGCATATTTTAACTAAAAATATTAACCCATTAGCTTCTTCCTTTTCTTTCATTAGGTGTCATGAATAGTCTAAAAATTCCCAACTCTTTAAAACAAAAAATCAGTGCTTTTCAAGAACTTTTTAAAATTGTCAATCTAGACAATATATTTCAATTAATGCAACCTCTTCACTTAAACCCTAATATTAACTTAGACAGCACACCTATTAACCTTTCAAATTTTCCCCTGATCAAGGATCTTACTGTTTGGGATCTGTTGCAATACAAAAATGAAACTCTCACTTAATTTACGCAAAACTCTTAAGGTTAATATTAAATATATAACTATTTTACGTCAACTGAGGGATGTGGTCAATGGAAGGTTTCTCCACACCAAATTAGACAAAAATGATCTCACTAATTACAAGATGGTTATACAAACCCTTACACTTCCAGAGAAAATGTTATCTAAATCTTATAATCTTATAAATCAGGTAACTCCTAATACAGTTTGCCTTTTTTCAAATTAGTGGGACAAACACAATCCTCATATATCTATAAAACAGAAACTCTCAGCTATTAAAAATACACTAGAATACTCGCCTTTCAAAAAACTCTTTTACACTCAATTAATGATTAACAATAACGCATACTTCACGCCTTCTAAACTTAATAAATTTGATGCCAATAAGTCGGCCTCATGTTCTTGTTGTTCTCATTCTAATGCAGATCTTCTACATATTTTATGGTCTTGTCACTACTCTCACAAACTTTGGACTTCCCTAAAGGTCCGTTTACAGGAAAATAGGATATCATAAATCCACCCTATCCTGGGAGATTGCAATATTACATATACCCAATGTTTGCCTTTCCTAACTGGATACACAAGTGCTAATCTATATATGTTCACTTATAAAACTCTACATCACCCAAAATTGGATAGATCGTACTAAACTGAATTGGAATAATTTTAAAACCCTAGCCTGTACATATATTAGTGCGCAGAAAACATTAGTGAAAAGTCCCAAGAAGTTGCCTCATATCAACAAAGCTGTAGAAAAGGTATTACATATTATTAATAGTGAATAGTTGGCTACTCTCCTTGTGGGATTCATAGACCCCAGTCTCCTTTATATTCTCATACCTGCTCTCTTTTAGATCTATGCCTACTTTGATGTATTCCTTGGTTAATACTTGTATATGATGTATATAGTTATTGTAAGTGTTCCAGATAGTATCGAGATAAAACATTTGCCATGCAAATGCTGTGACATCATAATTATCTCCTAACTTATATTTTTATTTTATTTATTTTATTATTTTACATTTGTTGACCGGGCTAGTCCAGCTGGATACATATCCATTTTCAGCAGAGGCCCGGGGAGAAAAGCTCCTCGAGAGTACAAAACAATGTTTGACGTTAATCAAATAAAAACAGTAAATAAATTCAAAGTTTAACAAATAGAAGTACTATATACAGTTAAGCTATTTTATGCAAAAAAGAACATATTGAAGTAGGTAGTTGGGTAAAAATAAGTAAAATGTACAGTACAGGAACACACTAGAAAGAGGTGTGTTAACATAAGATACTAGAGTGACAAAGAGAGATATTAAGATATAAGAGAGAGTCCAAATTAGTTGCAAGACAAGTTATGCTTCTGGATTCCAGTATGCAGGTAGATTATGCAGACATTAAGATTTAGAAATTTAGTGAGAAGACAAGAGATGTTAGTCTGGGTTAAGACAGGTGCATAGCCAATGTGTTTTAAGGTAGGATTTCAGCCTGATTTTGAATTGTGTAAGTGATGGTAGTGAGGTTAGGTCACTGGGAAGAGTTCCAGGATTTACCAACTGTGTTAGAGAATAGAGAGTCCCCTGCCTTGTTGTTGGCTTTGTGTGTTAGTACTAGCATTTTAGTAGCTGAGCGCAGGGTTTTAAGGTTACAGTAGGGGATGATAAGGTTGGTAAGAATCGGTGTGTTACTAGGCTGATACAGGATTTTATAGGCAAATATTAATTGATTAAGTAGAAGTAGGTTAGGTAACTCTAGCCAACCAAGATTTTTATAATTAATACAGTGGTGGGTCCTAAATGTAGAGCCAGTTGCAAATCTTGCAATATTGTAGGAGACTACTAGTTTGTTCATATTGGTTTTTGAGAGGTTAGTATATATAGGGGAGGCATAGAGGAGGGTAGAGATTAAGTGGGTCTGGGCAATAGTAGATCTTGCTAGTGGGGTAAGAAAGGATTTGATTCTATATAGTGAGCCTAGTTTTTTGTTAACTGTTTTTATGGTATTGTTTATGTGGGCTTCAAAGTTAAGGTTATTGTCAATTAGTACCCCTAGGAGTTTTGTGTTAGTCAGGGGATATGATAGTTCCGTTGTTAGAAGTGACAGTAAAGTTTAGAGGTGTGTGTCTATGGGTGGGAGTAAAAAGTAGAAGTTTGTTTTTTTTAGGTTTTAGGATAAGACATTGATGTTGTAGCCAATCCTCAACTGTGTTAAACACTTTTTGGGTAAGAGATTGCAGGTCTGTTGGATTTGGGGCTGTGCAGATTAATGTGGAGTCATCGGCATATTGTATGAAGGAGGCCTGAGGAATAACAGTGTACAGGTCATTGTTGAAGATAGAGAATAGAAGTGGTGCAAGTATAGAACCTTGGGGGACACCTAGTGAGATGGGGAAGATAGGTTGTTCTCCCACATGACTGCTTGTTGCCTATTGCTTAAGTAGGATTCAAACCATTGTATAGAAAGAGTATCAAGGGACATGTTTTTCAGTGTGTTAATGAGAAGTTTGTGGTTAACCATGTCGAAGGCTTTGGAGAGATCAATAAAGAGGGCTGAGGATAGAGTGTTGTTATTGCGATTTTTATTTATACAGTTGGAGAAGGATAAAAGGGCAGTAGTAGTACTGTGAAATGGCCTGAAACCGTGTTGGCAGTTAGCTAGCAAGTTGTTGTCTATAAGGTGTTTTAACAGTTGCATATGAATGCATTTCTCCATGATTTTGGCCAAAGGAGAAAGTATGGCAATAGGTCTGTAATTGGATAGATCCCTAGAGTTTCCACCCTTATGAAGGGGGGATAATATGTGTAGTCTTCCATGTGATAGGAATTGCACCTTCAGAGATTGTTCTGTTAATCAGAACGGAAACTGGGTAGGCTATTGCATCTGCTGCTTTCTGTAGATATTCAGCAGGAAGGAGATCGGCAGCAATGGTGGTCCTAGGTTTGAGTTTTTGCAGAAGGGTACAGATAAGGGATGTAGAGATGGGTTTGAGATGAAATGGGGGAAGTAAGGTAGTATTATGGGATGTTAGAGGTGAGCTGTTGGGCGATAGTTGGTTGGCAAGAGACTGAATGGTTTCAGTGAAGAAGGTTTTCACTTTCTCAATATGTATTTTAGTTTAGTTTTTGTTGTTGTTGTATTTTTATTTCAATATTTTAAAATTCAATAAAAAGTTTTTTGAAAAAAAACCTATCCTGGCCAGGAGGGCTCTTAACTGTTAACTTAAATCCTCCTGGATCTGATAAAGCAGAGGTGTTGAATGCAAGGCCCTCCAAAAGAAAATACTAGAGTTGCACATCAGCTCCTAGTTTACCAATACAAATGAATATTTGTTGGCAAATATTACCATGCAGCTATTTAATTCCAAACACAAATTATGGATGCAAACACATTATTGTAAAGTTGTATGATACTGAAATATCTCTAGACAGAGAAATTCAACTTTAAGCCCCGATTCAATTCCTTTTATATCTTACATTTAGAAGAAAAGGTTAATTCATACGTTTAAACCTTTCTCAACTTGTGATTAAACACAAACACACATTTCCAAGGCTGAAAGTAAAACAGATAAGGTATGCATACAGGAGGATACTTCTCATGCTTTACTCTTAACAAGGATGTTTCTCTCTCAGCAGACTTGATCTACAAAATACATGGCTTCTTTCTAGGTTGAATGATTACAAGAAACATTTACCATCTGTTTGCTAAGCTCTCATGAACTCTAGTAAAGTCAAACTGTTATTTGCTAAAAACTGAAAATGTATGAAACTTTTGCAGTAATTTAAGCTAGCTGTAGACATAAAAATATCCATTTCACCATGCATGCTTTAGTGTGTGTTGGGGGGAGGGGGGTATAGGTTAGTGTAGGACTGGATAAAAGAAGAGTGAAGAAATTTCTAACTAAAATCACTTATATGTATGTATTTATTTATGCATGCATTCATTCATTCATTCATTTTGGCTCAATTGGGCTTCCCATACCTCCACTAAGATCTGACTATTTTTGAGATACTTTATTGTAAAGTAAAAATGTAGCATATTTGATGTCCATTTTCATCTGATTCAACATTTGGGTTGTCTGATGCAACCTCTGTGCTTTCTTCTTGAGCTGGGGACCCAAAGCTCTGAGTCCTGTCTTACTCATTTCCTCCTCTCCACTCAGTTACATCATATCTCGTTTGCCTTCTGAATCTAACAAGTGTCCTAGAGCGCTGTATTGATAAGTGAAAGTATCCTTTTCTAAAATTTTAAATATTTTTAGGGTATTTAGTGTAGTCGGTAATTAGCGTAGTAGTGTGATAGTTAAATATTTTAAGGTTGTTTTAGGGTAATAGTGTGAGGTTACTTGTTTTTGGTGAGTGTTTTCAGAATAGAATTGTACTGTTTCTTGGATACAAGGTTAAAAGTATGATTTTACTCAAAATTAGTGTGTGTGTGTGTGTGTGTGTGTGTGTGTGTGCGTGTGTGTGTGTGTGTGTGTGTGTGTCAGTTGCAATTTACTACATTTGTATTTTTTTTTAACCAAACCTGAAGGTTTTAAAAAGTGCTCAGCTTGTGGACACAAAATCCCTCCGAGACCCACACTGTCTGTGTGTGAATTGTTTAAGTGCTGCCCACCGTCAAACTGACATTTGTGCTGCTTTTGGGTCTAGGACTGTTCAAGGCAGGAAAGCAAAACTCCTTTTAAAAGGAGTGCTTCTCACTCAGACAGGGTCTTCCTCTTCTGCCTCTCTAGCTGCGTCTTCTGTTTCTAGGGCAGCTTCGACTTCTCAAGAAGAAAACAGGAAAAGAGAAAGAATCAAGTCTCAGGAAAAAGAGAAAAAGAGAATTCTACAGAAAAAAAGATATGAAGAGAAAAGTTGGAGGAAAAACTGTCTGAGAAATCAAGGGAAAGGTCCCCCGGATCCAACTGAACCTTCGGGTCTGGCACTTAAAATACTAAGTTAGAACCAAACTCATACCCTCCTCGAATTAGATTTTCACCAGAGCCAGTGAGCCCTCAGTTCTGTTTGCCTGTTTTATAAAGACTGACATTCTTCAGGCCCTCATTGATGACATTCTCATTGAGGTCAGTCAGATCCACCAAAAGCCTTACTGAAATGGATGTCATCTGTATGATGAGGAAGTCCTTAATGAGACAGATCCAATTGAGAGTCCTCCTAGCACTGTTTGCAAAGGGGGCTTTCTTGTACAGGCCCATTGACCCCCTCACCCTTTTCTCCAGTACCAGTTCACCTTTTGGATCCAATTTTCATGGGTCTGAGACTTCTGGTACACTTCAGTTGGATGTGACAGTTTAGGGAACTTTGGCATTTGTTAGATCCTGTACTGTCTGGAGTCAGATTCTTAATTATCAAGATGATTCTCGGAGCTTAAGCATCTGTGTTAGGTTTCGATGGTGAAGAATATGCTGAATTTTTCAGAGCAGTCTCCTCCTCTTGGTCTTGGCAGTCAGTAGTTGAATCCAAGGTCATCTTAGGAGCCAACCTCAGTTGGATTGTTAAGGCTTTCTAAGTCTTTAGTTGGGGAGAACACTTCCTTGGTTCTGATTGTGGCATCTTCTTTGAAGACTTTTGAAAGGGCCTTGAGTTCAGATCCATCCTGACTCCTAGTGGATCTTTGGACTTATTTTTTTCATTCTGATCGATGAGGACAATTTGGAACCTATAAGCTTCAAGGGTACTCTACATTCAAGTTCCCAGTCTGATTCTGACCTGTTTCCAGAAGAACACCAGAGGCAGGCTCCTAGGAAGTGGACACTGCAAATGGAATCACCTAGACTCCTCTCCTGAGTCAGACACTGAAGACAAAGATTTGGATGAAAGTGAGGGGTTCTCTTAGATCCCCCCTGGACGACGTCACATTTGGTGATGTCCTGAAATTGATTAAACAGAAGGGTGGGGGTGGTCCACCAAAACCTCTTCTCCATAAATCTGTGTTCCGTGTAGCTTTTGATACTGGCTGATCTGTGCCCCCCCCCCCCCCCCCATGTATGAAATTATATATTTTGTGGTACAGAGGGCAAGAAAGGACAACAAAAAAAGACAAGATTTTAGTGGTGCCAAAGGACTGGAAATGCTGGACTAAATGACCAGCAGTAGATGCTATTTTCGTAGCAGCTACGAAAAAATAGCTGTCTAAGACGAGTTTCTATTTATCCCCCCCTAATGAGGAGTCAGGAATGTTGGACAGCCTATGGAAAACAGACTTGTGCTTCACCGAGCTCATTTATGATGTTTTCTCTGAAGTTGCAGCACACAAACACAGTAAACATAGACCTATCTTGTTATATGGCTTTACTTCTAAAGCCAGTGCTGAGGTTCCGAAAGCTGATAGATTTTGCAGCTTCCCTGTGCCCATTAGCAGGGATATGCATTCTATCAAAGTAATACATAGAAATTGGAATATTATTTCATCACAACAGAATCTTGTTCAAGCCAATAGGGCATTCTCCTAATTTTTCATACAAAAGAACGAGGACACTCAAGATGTCCTTTGAAAGAAATTAACGTTTTCAAACAGCAGCAGACCCGCAGACTGTGACACAGAACGAGCAGCATGGCATGTTTCAGTGCAATGGTTGTGTAGTCTGCATGCATATTTATACAGGTACAGAATACACTTTCAGACACAGCAATACTAAAGTTGTGTTTAAAAGCTATTTTGACTGCCACATTAATTTGTAGTATATGCTAGTATTTGCAACACCTGTAATTCGTTTTTATGTTGGTAAGACAATAAGAAAATTCTTAGATCGCATTAAGGAGCATTTGGCTGTCATCAGGCAACAAGATGACAGCAATGCGTTAGGCAGAAACAGTCTTCTCTGCCCCAACTTCTCT